>NW_012109685.1:1142116-1153696 GCF_000951045.1 Mandrillus leucophaeus | reverse complement strand
TGAGATGGAGTCTCGCTCTGTCGCTGAGGCTGGAGTGCAGTGGTGTGATCTCAGCTCACTGCAACCTCCGCCTCCTGGGTTCAAGCGATTCTCCTGCCTTAGCCTCCCAAGTAGCTGGGACTACAGGCGCCTGTCACCATATCTGACTAATTTTTTATATGTTTAGTAGAGAAGGGGTTTCACTATGTTGGCCAGGATGTTCTCAATCTCTTGACCTCATGATCTGCCCGCCTTTGCCTCCCAAAGTGCTGGGATTACAGGCGTGAACCACCACGCCCAGCCTATATATATATATATATAGAGAGAGAGAGAGAGAGAGAGAAAATAGCAAGCGTTATCTAGGATATGGAGAAATTGGAGCCCTTGTGCATTGTTAGTGAGAATGAAAATGGTGCAGCTGTTATAGAAAACAGTAGTCTGGTTTCTCAGAAAATTAAAAATAGAATTATTGTATTGTTAGCAATTCTACTTCTGATTCTGGGTGTATACCCAAAAGAATTGAAAACAGGGACTCAAACAGGTATTTGTATATCTGTGTTCATAGCAGTATTATTCACAATAGCCAAAAGATGGGAGCAACCCAAATGTCCATTGATGGATGAATAGATGAACAAATGTGGTATATACATACAATGAAATATTATTCAGCTTTAAAAGAGGAGGAAGTTCTGACACAATGTACAACATAATGAACCTTTAGTACATATGTTAAGTGAAATAAAGTCACACAGATACAAATACTGAATGATTCCACTTATATGAAGTACCTAGATTACTCAAATTCATAGAGAAAGAAAGTAGAATGAAGGCTGCTGGGAGTTAGGGGAGAGGAAAATGGGAAATTTTTTTTTAATGAGCACAGAGTTTCAGTTTTGCAAAATGAAAAATGTTCTGCAGATGGTGGGGATGGTTGCACAGCAGTATGAATTTATTTAATTCCACTGAACTGTGTATTTAAAAATGGTTATGAATGTAAATTTTATATTGTGTGTATTTGACCACAATTTTTAAAAATAAAAAAGTGTCACTGTAAGTGTAGTTGCTTAAAAAAATTTAAAAGCAGAGAAAATTTAGCTGATAAGAAGCTGTATCGACATCAATAACTAACTAGAAACTAATCTGAACATCTTTTCAGAGCTGTTATACGGATTAAGATATTGAGATACACAGTTGCATATATAATCATATATCCTGTTATATGATGATATGTGATGTAAAATTGATTGTTTTTGCTTTGGTAAGATTTTCTGGAGATGTTGAAAGGAGCTGCATACAATAAACTTGATTCAAATTTTTGTTGTTGTTGTTGTTGCAGATCTGTGGCCACTTGTTCACATGGTTTCAAGGCACAATGAGACTCACTGGCTCTTGGAAACTTTGGCTTTGGATGTCAGTGTTCCTGCTTCCTGCTGCCACTTCCGTGACCATTAGGGACAAGACAGGTATCCAGGCCAACTCTTTGCCTAATCACCAAATGTTATTTATAGCCTTTAAATCATTAAAACAAATCTTGTTAAGATTGAAAAGGCCATAGATGAATCTACTATAACAGAATGAATTACCATTCATTGCTTTCTTCCATTGATCTTCCCATGATGTACATTAGGAATTCTTAAAATTACCTCATTTTTTTTCATATGCATAGTATATTAGTCTATGTCTTCCTTTCGTCTTCATTATTTACAAGTATACATACATGCATGTGTGCCTCTGTGTGTATATATGACATTATATATCTTTCCCTTTCTTTTTCAATAATTATGCAAGTTATAAGTATGGAAACTCATTACTAATTAGGATTAACAAGGACATATCTAATCTTAATTAGGTAAAAGTGAAAAATTGGATAGGAGGTATAAAAGGAAATGTAGTTTAATTATATGTTCATTTTGTAGTATCTTAGATGAGGCAAACAAAAGGTTGACAGATCTTTAGAGCACTTTTTAACTAAATAGACAGTATTTGCAATTAAATTTATCAGTCTTTTCATAAATATTTCCAAAAGGCTTAAGGGAAATTTGAAATATTTACCTTCACCTCTGCTTTTTGAAATTGATTATGTGGTTAATTTGGAAGACCTTTCTTGAACATTGAGTGTGTATAAGTTACTTAGCTAAATGTAATTCATATTACAAGGTTGAATTAGACATATTGGAGAAGGCATTTGCTAGGGAAAGAGAAACTTCATCTTTCCTATGCCAAAAAATCACATATAATGTATTCTGATGATAATCACATATGATTATGTATTCTGAAACTGTATTATTGTGCCTATTCTTTTGAATATTTTTTCAATAATTTTTGCTAAACAAGTATAAACCCACTCTAGTAGAGACTTTTGAGTTTGAGACACACATAAAATACAATTACTCATAAAGATCTAACACATCATAATCTTTCACAGTGTTATGTAAGTCATTATGATTTTTTATTATTTGGCAGAAGGTGCATTTCCTAAAATAATCCACATGAAAGTTTAAATATTCTGTTATTGTACAAAAGACATCCTGTGGCTGTCATACAATTTGTGGGGGGAAACACTTTCTTTCTTCAGTGAGAAATTAATCAGCTGTGACTCATGGCAACTACAATATGTAAAAAAGGAAAAGAGATGCATAGGGCAGCGGAGTTTATTCTGATACTATTTCTACTCTTCGGAATTTCTGAGTCTCTTTTTGTAAAGAAATATAGCAGGTAATGTACTTCACAATTTAATCTGAGATGACAGGACTTTTTTAGTTAGAAGGAAGAATTAATCTTTGGTTAAATAGGGACAGTTTTTAGGCACATGCTAGTGGGTAGTAAATGTTCTTGATGATAGCAAGGATTTGAAGGACCTAAATAAACGGTTCTCCAATTTTAGTGTGAAAAAGAATCACCTTACGTATTTGATTCCTGAGTCCTCCTCTCACATATCCCCATTTTGCAGGTCATACTGGGGTGGGATTCAGTAATTTACATCTTTAACAAGTTCCACAGATGAATATAATGCAGGATTATCTGAGGAAAACTCTTAGAGAAACACTTACCTTTGAGATAATTAACAGACATTTTGGTTTTCTTTTTTTCCTTTCACCTGATTTGGTTACCTTGCATTTTATGCACCATTTTATGCCAAGGTTCCTTTTTTTGTTGTTATTTTATTTTATTGTTTACCTTTAGTAACTTTTAAAAATTGTGATAAGAACACTTAACATGAGGTCTGCCCTCTTAACAAATGTTTAAGTGTATAACACAGTACTGTTAATAATAAACACGGTATTATACAGCAGATGTCTAGAACGTAATCATCTTGCATAACTAACAGTTCCCCATCTTGGGATTCCCCTGAATGTTTGCTTTTGTAGCTCTAGTATCTCAACTCTTTAATCAGGTTACATGATGTATAGGACTACCAAAATGCATATATTCTTATCCAATTTACTTTGCCGAATTAATCTTTCTGAATGATTTTCCCAACAGTACGAATTCAAAATTAATCTGAACTCTAACAAGATTCACTTAACATGAAGCATTAAGGGAAATTAATAAAAGAAAAAGATTATGTTATTTTTATCATGCCATTTGATAGAGGGTGTTTGTAAAGCAACACATACTGAACGTGTGATGGAAATTGCTTAACTTCAAGTATCGTTTGCATTAATTGAAAATGTCAGCACAGCACTGTCAAAGGGATTATTGAAGAATATGACACACTGGGCATGGCCTGGAAGGAGACCCTTCTTGTGTCTTGTGTATCTGATTCACAGTGCAAGGTTCCCTTTTTAGTTTCCTCATGTGCAGACCTGCGCGTGTGGTCACTAACCATTTACCGGAGGGAAGTGATTACATCTAAAAATAAAATATAACAAATCTGAGTGAGAGGCTAGGGTTTCAGTGTTGGAGTCTGTGAAGTTGTCAACAGTTTACTATTAAACCTAAATATATGACAGATAGATTGGGCCTTTTAATTGCTTTACCTTAACACTTCGGTATGTTTAATAATTACCTGGAATTGTCCCAGTTGAGACAGAATTTAAGAGTAATATGGAGAGATTCAATAATAACTTGAATTTTAAAATTTTGAAGGTATTAGGAATTCAGTCATTTCATATTCTTTCATCAATTTTCCTATTATATTGAGATCACGGGATAAGGTATATTTGTTTATTTTCCTACTGCAAATGAACTTCCATTTGAATGTGACAGTTTCAACTCAGTTACTTGTCAAAAGAAGGTGGGGAAGAGAATTGTGTTAAAATATATACAATGCTAGAAAATCTCAAAACTTATTTTAATTAGTTGCGTAAAACTCTTTCCTCTAATATAGAAGACTATGTATCAAATAATTAAAGTTTCATCTATTTTCTTTAATCTGTTCTAAGGCAAAAGTACTATATCATCATAAAAAGCAATAAGAAACAGAAAACCAGAGTTAAAAAAAAAAACAGGCTAAATAAATGAAAATGACAGAATGCGTTTTAAGTAACACATTTTCTTTTCATTATGATAAATCTTCAGTTTAAGTGTCCTGATTGACTTGATTATAAATTTAAATTTAGGCCTGTAACTATTCACATAAACCATTTAAAGGTAGTTTTCTATTAATTACAAAGAATTACAAGGAAAAAAACCTATTATTCCAAAATGTGGCTTTTACTAGTTGGCAAACACTTCACGCTTAAACTCAGAGTAAAATGTATGCTGTTATATAGAGAATTGTATTTTGTGTTTTTAAGAAATTCTTGTGTTCAACATTGGTACCATGTAAAAATCCTTCATTGACAAATGTACTTTGTAACTCCTAAATTCTGAAAGTGGAGGAAAGCTTCACAATGATTAAATTAATAATATAGCTTCTAACTAGGTATTTTCCTTTGGAAGAATTGGGCATTTAAGCAGAGGCATGAAGGCAGTGTGAGGGCAAGGCACGTGAACACCTGGGAAGCAGTCACTTGGTCCTCAGGCTCTGAGGCAGGGGCATGCTTGGCATGTGGGAGAAACAGCAAGAAAAACCGGGAGACTGGAGTCAAGTGAATGAGGGGGAGGAGGTGTAAGGGTACATGGCTCCTGAGAAATGCATCTGTACTTTCTGTGTTGTCAAAATCTGATTTCTAAGCCTGCATGGTCAAAGGCTAGACCTTGGACTCTGGTAAATTCGCCAAAGCAATAAATCCTGTCCTGTGAAACCTCTTGGAAGATGTTCAACCTTTGCCCTGTAGACCCTTCCCGGATATCAGGTGGACAGGCAGGCTTCTGAATGTATGCCCCTCATTACCTCTTGGAAGCCTTATTTCACAGTTAATTGAATATTGTCATATTGTATTATTCATAATGCATTGTTATTAAAGTACAGATGTGTGGAGATATGTGCATTTTAGCAAAGTTAAAATACAAATTATATCTTGACCAGACAAATTATGTTTTCTTTCCCTGCAGTCAGTAAACTGGTATATTAATAGTGTAAGTAATACAAGAACCCTCACTAAACTGCAAAGAGTATAACAGAACATGTTTATGTTTATTTTGTATGATGACTATAACTTTGATTTTCCCTTTTGTTTTTGTAGTACCCAAGGAATTACCTCATCCCCTGGCTTTTCCTAAGGCCAGAAGCCTCTGTGTCCAGAGAGCAACTAGTCCATTTTCAGTCTGAGTATCAGCAATATACACAGATCTTTTAGGTATTAAATCATTTGAAAAACAAAGATTGGATTTTAGCTGGTCTGAGCTCCTCAGCCATTTGAGAGGAGAAAAAAGGAATTCAACATACTTTCAGGGAATAATAAAAAAAAGTGGAAAAGAGGGATTTCAACATACCTTTGGTGAACACTGTAGTAAACTGAAGATTTATATGAATGGGTATAGAAAGTATCAGACCGGGCCAGGCTCAGTGGCTCACGCATGTAATCCCAGCACTTTGGGAGGCCGAGGCAGGCAGATTGCCTGAGGTCAGGAGTTCAAGACCAGCCTGGCCAACATGGTGAAACCCTGTCTCTACTAAAAATATAAAAATTAGCCACGCATGATGGCGGGTGCCTGTAATCCCAGCTACTTGGGAGGCTGAGACAGGAGAATCGCTTGAACCCAGGAGGCGGAGATTGCAGTGAGCCGAGATCACACCACTGCACTCCAGCCTGGGTGACAGAGCAAGACTTCATCTCGGGGGGGAAAAAAAAAAAAAAAAAAAAAAGAAGTATCACACCAATGAGAGGAAAAATGTTTAACAAAAGATGTGATGTGATCTTAAGATTAGAATGCCTAGCAGTACAATAGGAGGTCAAACCAGTAGGATAAAACAGAGAGATTAAGGGGAAAAGTGATTTTCTCTGTGTGTGTGTGTGTGTGTGTGTGTGTGTGTGTGTTTAAGCACACGTTTAAAACTGAGGGTGGGAGCATAATCCACTTCTACTAAAGAATGAAGATAATTTCTTAGGTATGCTATTGTTTTGTTTAAAATATGTATTTAAGAAGCAATGTTCAATACAGAGGGGGAGAAGTTGGTTACAGGAAACTTGTGTTTTGTTTCTACTCCACCATTGAGTGGCTGGCTTTGTGATCTTAACTCCTCTTGGATGACTTGTTCTTAGGTGCTCAGGATTCTAATTTTTGGAACGAGAATGGGTAAACATCTTTTTTAAAGTATGTATTTTCTTTGTAGGTAATCTAGATAAAATAATGATATACCCAAATATGATCTAGCTGCCTTCCTTTGGCTCTTTTCTTTCTTTCTTTCTTTCTTTTTTTTGAGACTGAGTCTTGCTCTGTCACCCAAGCTGGAGTGCAGTGGTGCAGTCTCGGCTCACTATAACCTCCGTCTCTGCCTCCCAGGTGCAAGCGATTCTCCTGTTTTAGCCTCCCAAGTAGATGGGACTACAGGAATGTGCTACCACACCTGGCTAATTTTTTGTATTTTCAGTAGAGATGGGGTTTCATCATGTTGGTCAGGCTGGTCTTGAACTCCTGACCTCAAATGATCCGCCTACCTTGGCCTCCCAAAGTGCTGGGATTATAGGCATGAGCCACCACGCTGGGCATCTTTGGCTCTTTTCAATACCCTCCACCAACTCTGTAATTTGCCCAGGTCCTTCAAGCTAAATCAGGAGGAAAGTGGAGCTGATAGTTATTAACATCTTGGTATGAATTTGTTAAAAACATTTGCATTTGCTTTTGAAAAAGATCTGTTGATTAAGGTTCTCTAAGCAGTGCATCTTTTTAAAAAAGTATAGACATTTTAAAAATAAATTTTATTGTGTATATTTGAGGTCTATAGCATATTATGGGATGGATATAATTAAATGACTATTATAGTGAACAGAATAACATACCTATCATCTCACATAGTTACTTATTTTTGTAACGAGTGGCTAAATCTTATTAAATGAAAATCTCAAAGGCAATACAATTTGATTGTATTTTCTTAGTCCTTATGTTGCACATTCCATCTCTAGATACATTTATCCTACATATCTGCTATTTTGTATCCTTTAAGTGTATTTCTCCATTTCCTACCCTCCTCACACCAGTGATAAATGCTGTTTTATTCTCTGTCTCTGTGTATTTAAGCTCTTTTTAAAAATATTCCACATGTGGGATCACACAATATTTTTTCTCCTGTGTCTGGCTTATTTCACTTAGCATACTATCCTTAAGGTCTATCTATGCTGTGGCAAATGGAAGGATTTTCTTTTTTTAAAGGCTGAATTATATTCCATTGGATAAAATGTCTAAATGTAATAACAAAAACCATAAAACTCCCAGAAATGATAATGAGGGAATAGTTCCCCAACATTGACCTTGGCAATCATTTTTGGATATCACATGAAAATCTCAGGCTACAAAAGTGGAAGTAAATAAATGGGACTAAATCAAACTAAAACACTTATACACAGTGAAGGAAACAATCAACAAAATGAAAAGACAACCTATGGGCTGGGAAAAAATAATTGCAAACTACTTATCTGATAGTTAATATCCAAAATGTATAAAGCATTTTTAAAACTCAATATCAGTAAAACAAATAATCTGATTTAAAAATGAGCAAAGGATTGAAATACATATTTCTACAAAAAAGAGATAAAAATGTCCAACAGGTATATGAAAAAGTGCTCAACATTACTAATCATAAAGGAAATGCAAATTAAGCCACGATGAGACATTACCTCATACCTATAAGGATAGCTATTATCAAAAAGACAAGAGATAACACAAATGTGGCAAGGATATGCAGAAAAGAGGACTCTAGCACACTGTTGGTGGGAATGTGGATTGGTTATAGCCATTATGGAAAACAGTATGGAGGTTCTGAAGAAATAAAAATAGAACTATCATATGATCCAGCAACCCCTCTTTTGGGTCTACATCCAAAGAGATGAAATCCCCACCTTGTGAAGATATATCTGCACCCCCATATTCATTGCAGCATTATTCACAAAAGCTAAGACATAGAAACAACCTAAGTGTTCATGGATGGATGAATGGAAAAAGCAGTGCAATTTTTTTTTGTGGTGAAATTTTAATCATTACTTTTGCAATCGTCCAGAGAGCCTTTGAAATGACACGGTGCTTTGCCTTTGTCTACTTGACATGATATTTGGATATTTGAGTATTTTCTGTAGTCCTTCAAGGTACATGCACACTTACTTAAAAGTGTGCTTTACTTTATACTAAAATATGTATTTTAATACTTAAAGAAATGAACATACCCACCTTGTGATAGCTATTTCCACTGCCTTGCCATTTTCGTGCAATGAATCCATAATATTCATGTATTCAGATTATTGTGCCTTAAATCTTACATGTAAATAATTAACATTTAGTTTTAACTTTTTCAGTTTTTCACCACAAAGCACATATGCTAAAGATATGAAATGGCATTTGATTTTCATAAAGACTTTTAGTGTAGGCTTTCATAAATGTTGTTAGAAATGTTGAATTCCATTCATTTCAAGTCATGGTTTATTACTTGGAAATCATCACATATTCGCTAAGGCCTCAGAAAAATTTAAATAAGATATATGCTGTTTCTAACTTGGCAATAGGCCAGTATTGCCAGTATTCTTCTCATTACTATCTTGAGATTTGTTTTGCTAATCACCTACTGGGGCTTCCCTACGAACATTGTGGGTAATTTAATCTTATTTATTATGGTTACATAGTCACTCATAGTCATTATAAAAATATGGTAAGAATGGAATTTTTTTGAGTTTTTCAAGTCATTTTTAGCTTAAAGTATTTTCTCACAGAGATGCTATTTTCTTCCTTTTGTTGAGATATTACACACACTAAAGTTGACAAATCTTAGTGCACAGTGCAGTGAATTTCTACAGATAGATTTATACCATTGTAACTACTACTCAGACCTAAATATACATTCTCAAAACCCCAGAAGCCTTCTGTGTACCTGCTCCTAGCTAACATTTCACCACAGTAGCCACTACACTGACATAGATTCGTTGTATAATCTCTGGAATTTTGTATAAATGGAATTATACAGTATGTATTAATGTTGCAGGACTTTTCCTTAGTTCAGCTAAAGATGGAGTTCTTTGTCCCATGGCCATGAAAATTCAGGCTCACAGACAATTTGAATAGTGAGTAAGACAGGGTTTTATTGGGTGAAAAGGAAGGAAACGGGGAAACAGGAACTCTCGCTAGGCCAGAGTCCCTGCTAGAGCACTTCCCACCAGGCCGACTGAATCCCAGTTTCCACACAGGAAGAAGAGGGGCCAGGCTCCTCCCGCTGCAAAGGGCGTGAAGTTCCCGAGGCTCCACCTCAGTGGGCAGGCTGGTTGGAGTTGCTCCAAGGATCCCCTCCCACCTGGCTGTCTCATTCCCCTCTCTAAAGAAGTACATCTAATTGCTCTTAGATTAAGGATAAGGATGAAGACTGATCTTAACTGCTTCCTGCTGACAGTAGGTGCTGTTTTGGGGAAACGGAAGTCAGAGTTCCCTCAGAGGCCAATGTAAGGGTTCCCAGCAGAAGGGGCCATTGTCAGAGTCTCCAGTTGCATGACCGTTTGAAGTTTGATGGCCTGAAGGCAAGAACAGACAAACTCAGTTATCAGAAAACATGTATCAAAATGAAACAAGAGGAGGGATAAGGACAGCTCAAAAATTCTAAGGTCTTTTACCAATTTGCACAGGGAGAGGGAGGCCAAACACCCAACTAGCAAAAAAAACTTGACCCTTTTGCTGGCATGTTGGACTTCTGTGTTCCCTTCCCCTGAGCCCAATCCTAAGCCAACTAGTTTAAGGTTTGGGAAATTAACTCTTTCTAGTTTGAAGGATGCATCTGAGGGGACTGTCCCCTAGTACAGAGACACAATTACCTATCAGTGAAGAGAGGACAGAGGAGAAGAAAGGGAAAAAAAGAGGACATCTATAATCCCATCACTTTGGGAGGCCAAGGTGGGCGTATTGCCTGAGGGTCAGGAGTTGGAGACCAATCTGGCCAACATAGTGAAACCCCTCTCTACTAAAAATACAAAAAAATTAGCCAGGCATGGTGACGGGCACCTGTAATCCCAGCTACTCAGGAGACTGAGGCAGGGGAATTTCTTGAACCAGGGAGGTGGAGGTTGCAGTGAGCTGAGATTGCACCACTGTACTCCATCCTGGGCGACAGAGTGAGACTCCATCTCAAAAAAAAAAAACCCCAAAAAACAAAAACCAAAGCTGTGTTCCCATTTTTCCTTGTTTGTTCACACTTCCATATTAGTTTTATCATTGTCCAGTGTTACTTTACCTATTTTTTGCTAACTAGTGTTTTTTTCCCAACCTGATATGCTCGATATTCTTTTATAAGATGTATTGGCAAAGTATGATGTGTACAGGGGGGTTGAGGGCAACTAGTAACAAGGAAACAAAGAGACCTTCTTTTTTTAAGAAGCCTTTTTTTTTTTAAATGCAAAATGCCTAAAGCCTCTTGTTTTGATTCGTTTATGAAAGGAAAACAAGCCAGTTCTGTATCTATGGTATATTGTTGCTCTTTATGTTCCCCAACTCTAACCTTGAGGAAAGAGCTGCCGTGAGCTTTACTGTTTGTGAAGAAAATTATTTTTCTTAATGCATGTTGGAGAAGACTGCTAAATAGAACTTCTATCAGACTAGGCAGATTTTAATTGTGACTTTACATGTAATACTAATAATAATTTCCTGTATGATAATTCTGGAGCTATGAAGAAATAGAAAAACCAAAGCAGGAAAGATGGACAAGTGATATGTTACAATTTCTCAGGAGACACTCCTTGCCCCTGTTCTTTTTTTATCTCACTCACTGTGTGATCTCATCCTTCCCATAGTTTTGAGAGGCGAAGCCAGCTGGACTTCCTGGGTCGAGTGGGGACTTGGAGAACTTTTCTGTCTAGCTAAAGGATTGTAAACACACCAATCAGCACTCTGTAAAAATGCACCAATCAGCACTCTGTGTCTAGCTAAAGGATTGTAAATGCACCAATGCGGACTCTGTAAAATTGCACCAATCAGCACTCTGTGTCTAGCTAAAGGATTGTAAATGCACCAATCAGCACTCTGTAAAAATGCACCAATCAGTGTTCTGTGTCTAGCTAAAGGACTGTAAGTGCACCAATCAGCTCTCTG
>NW_012109685.1:1138514-1140621 GCF_000951045.1 Mandrillus leucophaeus | reverse complement strand
GAGCCCAATCCTAAGCCAACTAGTTTAAGGTTTGGGAAATTAACTCTTTCTAGTTTGAAGGATGCATCTGAGGGGACTGTCCCATAGTACAGAGACACAATTACCTATCAGTGAAGAGAGAACAGAGGAGAAGAAAGGAAAAAAAGAGGGCACCTTTTAAAGGAGTCCCAGGGATTCAGGATGCATTTGAAAGGAGTACAGACTAAAGATGAATGGCTACCCATCTAGAATGAGGGGAGCAGGCATGCCTGGTTTTCTTCTCTTTCTAGCAGGTACCCGGGGTACATGAGGGAGAGAGGGAAGAGCGTCCTCTTTCCCTGTTCCATCCTTGCATCCCAGAGTCACAGTGACCTTGGCAGGTGCCGCCATGAGTGCCAAAGTGGCTTTCACCCATGAAACGGGGGCCTAGAGAATAGGAATTATCCACTCTCACCTATGCCTCTATCCCCCCAACTGTCAGTAGCTTTGGAGTTCCCTATACCTCATTTATGCCATGGGTATTAATGTGACCTTTATCCATGAAACAGGAAGCTTGGGGTTGGCTTAATCAGCCACACACGCTCATCTGTGCTGTACCTTTTGACTTCCATTATTCTCTGCCTCTGGATCCCTCAGATCCATTTTTCTATCCCAGGGCTTTGACTCAAAGCTTAGAATTGAGTCTGGGATAAAAATTTGTCTTGAGGGGGTTGCATGGACTCTTACCATAAGCCGAATGCTAAGTTAAAACTGTGGAACTGAGTCCTCCTCCAACAAGGGAGGGAAAGGATGTCTTGTGAGACACCCAGATAACTGGTAGCTATAGTTATGCTTACTAAGATTTGGGTGCATGGTAATTGGCTTTGGTTAGCTTTCTTGGTCTTACTTTCCCAAAAAGGAAATCGCCAAGTGATGGGTATCTTATTTATTCCAATTGCCAGGCAGGAGTTGCAGGATAATTGCTCAGAACTAGAATATTGATCCAGATTTCTACATTACCCGTCCCTTTTGTTCTTTCTGAGCTGCAGCTGGAGACTGCTGGTTGGTTCACAGGAACAAGTAGGGTTAGCCTAAAATGTAAGTGAAAACTTAAAAACAAGTAGTGAGTTTAGAATTTAATGACAAATATATGATACGTTTTGAAACATGATTTCTCTCTCTCCAGTCCTCATTTTTGTTAAAAAACAAATCATCATAGGACTGAGTGGTTTGCAAAATAGACTTTAGCTTTATCCTTGGCCTGATGATTTGCAAAAAATACAGCAAGAATAGTTATTTTTACATAGGTTTTTTGGATTAGCTTTGATGGACCTCTGTTCCCCAAGGAATCTCACATAAGACCTTTTAAAGCTGAGCCCAACCATGGGATTATCCTCAAATACCTGTGAATTGAGTGATCCTCTCCTCTTAAGGTCCCATAATAAACTTGGAGCTCCTAGATCTGTTAGATAGTGACATTCTTTACTGACCACAGGTCATGAACCCTGTACAGGAACTGTGTAGACAAGGGTATGAGGCAACTGGACTTCTATCATCCCTGCAAGTTGAGACTGACTCCTTAAAGGTAAGCGTACCCTTCCAGTCAAAGCCTTGGTAAAACAACCACTTTCTCCCATTGTGTCCTGCTGCAAAAGAAAAATGGATTCTTATTCCACTGATGCAAATGGCTATATTGCCATAAGTTGAGAATACTCACAGAGAGTTTCCAAATTCTGGAGGAACCAGGCAGAGAGAAAAAAAACATGTTCCAAAGTTTGTTTATAGAAGTATCCCTTACTCAATTGTTAAAGGTTGTAAATAGTTCAAAATAAGTTTCCTTGACTATGAAAACCCAAGCAAGGATCAGCAATATTCCAACCAAAAGTCAAAAAAGTTGCTTCAGCTTTCTGAGCTCAGTCCATTTAGTTAACTCTTGTTTTGCTTGATATTTGTGAAGTTTCAGCTCTTCCTGAGTCCTGTACTGTTTTCCTTTATTACAATGTTACAGTTTCCAACATTATCATAAGCCTATATTTCACAGCACCTTTTACAGTTCTATAGCTTATTAGAAACCATCTTTTGAAAAGGATTAAAACAAGACAACAATTGTCTGTGAATAGCAAAATGTCCAGGGTAGTTACAGTTAGAA
>NW_012109685.1:1136961-1138464 GCF_000951045.1 Mandrillus leucophaeus | reverse complement strand
GTCAGCGAGACCATGAACCCACCGGAAGGAATAAACTCCGGACACATCAGAAGAAACAAACTCCGGACACACCATCTTTGAGAGCTGTAGCACTAACTGCAAAGGTCTGCGACTTCATTCTTGAAGTCAGCGAGACCAAGAACCCACCAGAAGGAACCAACTCCAGACACAGTTTTACTTAGGATTTATATGTCAGTCACTCCAGAATGTACCTTACAGGCCTCCCCTCTCTTTTGAATTCCATTTCTAACTGTCTATTCGATAACTCCATTGTTTGACTTTCTTAATGGCATATCAGATTTAACATTTCTAATTTCTCCTCTTCCCCACTACAAATTAACTTACTCCTTGCCAAGTTTTCTTTTATTTTTCTAGTGTGATTTATTTCAGTCAACTAATCTCCCTCTTCCCTACATTCAATCCCTTATCATCTCCTGTTGGTTCTTGTATCTCTCAATTCCTTCCCATGAAATTGAAGATGTTTTCCATTTTCAATGTCATCTCTAGTCCAAGCTACCATCATATCTGGCCTCACAGAGTGTGGCCATCTGACTAAGTTTACCAGGTAAAATACAGGATGCCCAGTTAACTTTGAAGTTTAAACAATAAACTACTTTTTAGTATAAGTATGTTCCAAATATTGCATGGGACATACTTGCACTAAAAATATTTTTATTTATCTGATATTCACATGTAACTGGGAATCCTGTATTTTATTAGCTATGTTTGGTAATTTTGTATATGTGAGGGAGAAGAGGTTATTTTATTACACAGAGTGGTCAGGGAAGGCTGCCCTCCAACCTCAATGGGCAGAGTGGTTGGAGTTTCTCCAAGGATCCCCTCCCACGTGGCTGTCTCATTCCTCCCTCTAAAGAAGTACATCTAATTGCTCTTAGATTAAGGATAAGGGCAAAAACCGATCTTAACTTCTTCCTGCTGACAGGGGGTGCTGTTTTGGGGAAATGGAAGTCAGAGTTCCCTCAGAGGCCAATGTAAGGGTTCCCAGGAGAAGGGGCCATTGTCAGAGTCTGCAGTTGCATGACCGTTTGGAGTTCGATGGCCTGAAGGCAAGAACAGACAAACCCTGTTATTAGAAAATGTGTATCAAAATGAAACAAGAGGAGGGATAAGGACAGCTCAAAAACTCCAAGGCCTTTTACCAGTTTGCACAGGGAGAGGGAGGCCAAACACCCAACTAGCAAAAAAAAAAAAAACTTGACCCTTTTGCTGGCATGTTGGACTTCTGTGTTCCCTTCCCCTGAGCCCAATCCTAAGCCAACTAGTTTAAGGTTTGGGAAATTAACTCTTTCTAGTTTGAAGGATGCATCTGAGGGGACTGTCCCATAGTACAGAGACACAATTACCTATCAGTGAAGAGAGAACAGAGGAGAAGAAAGGAAAAAAAGAGGGCACCTTTTAAAGGAGTCCCAGGGATTCAGGATGCATTTGAAAGGAGTACAGACTAAAGATGAATGGCTACCCATCTAGAATGAGGGGAGCAGG
>NW_012109685.1:1034193-1135731 GCF_000951045.1 Mandrillus leucophaeus | reverse complement strand
CTCTGTTCCCCAAGGAATCTCACATAAGACCTTTTAAAGCTGAGCCCAACCATGGGATTATCCTCAAATACCTGTGAATTGAGTGATCCTCTCCTCTTAAGGTCCCATAATAAACTTGGAGCTCCTAGATCTGTTAGATAGTGACATTCTTTACTGACCACAGGTCATGAACCCTGTACAGGAACTGTGTAGACAAGGGTATGAGGCAACTGGACTTCTATCATCCCTGCAAGTTGAGACTGACTCCTTAAAGGTAAGCGTACCCTTCCAGTCAAAGCCTTGGTAAAACAACCACTTTCTCCCATTGTGTCCTGCTGCAAAAGAAAAATGGATTCTTATTCCACTGATGCAAATGGCTATATTGCCATAAGTTGAGAATACTCACAGAGAGTTTCCAAATTCTGGAGGAACCAGGCAGAGAGAAAAAAAACATGTTCCAAAGTTTGTTTATAGAAGTATCCCTTACTCAATTGTTAAAGGTTGTAAATAGTTCAAAATAAGTTTCCTTGACTATGAAAACCCAAGCAAGGATCAGCAATATTCCAACCAAAAGTCAAAAAAGTTGCTTCAGCTTTCTGAGCTCAGTCCATTTAGTTAACTCTTGTTTTGCTTGATATTTGTGAAGTTTCAGCTCTTCCTGAGTCCTGTACTGTTTTCCTTTATTACAATGTTACAGTTTCCAAAATTATCATAAGCCTATATTTCACAGCACCTTTTACAGTTCTATAGCTTATTAGAAACCATCTTTTGAAAAGGATTAAAACAAGACAACAATTGTCTGTGAATAGCAAAATGTCCAGGGTAGTTACAGTTAGAAACACAACTGACAAAAAAGTTTGGTTATCTCCCTTATGGTTTACAGTAACTTAAAATAGCAACTGAGGACTAAGCTCTGATTTTTATCTTGCCCAAATTCCTTTCTAAGGGGTCTGGGGAGTCATGCCCTACAAACCATAATTTCTCATCGGATGGGTTGTATTTAACCCTGTATATTGTGACTTACTTTCCAATTTGACTCTGGCATAACAAGGAAGAAAATCACAATGTTTTACCCCAAGTCCTTGCCATACCTTAAAATTGTCCTGCAAAATCTCTTCTGGGAAAAGTCCACATTCTGGCTGGGCACGGTGGCTCACGCCCGTAATCCCAGCACTTTGGAAGGCCAAGGCGGGTGGATCACGAGGTCAGGAGATCAAGACCATCCTAGATAACACGGTGAAACTCCATCTCTACTAAAAATACAAAAAGTCAGCTGGGCGTGGCAGGAGAATGGTGTGAACCTGGGAGGCGGAGCTTGCAGTGAGCCAAGATTGCACCATTGCACTCCAGCCTGGGTGACAGAGCGAGACTCCATCTCAAAAAAAAAAAAAAAGTCCACATTCTCTAGAAATATAGAAAATCTCCTTTCCCCTTTGTTTTCTTTCCTTTGTTTCCAGATCCAAGAGATAATCAACTAACAGTCAGGTACCCTTTTAGGTCTCATAAACATTTTACAAGTCTGCTATCTGAGAGATTCCTCTGCACAACAAATCTTGGTCTCCACAGTCCTTTATCTTAGCCTGAACATTCCTTTCCATTGATCTCAGGTCTTCAGATAAACTCAACTAATTGTCAGCCAGAAAATGTTTAAATTTACCTATAGTCTGGAAGCATTGCCCCCCTGCCCCCACTTTAAGTTGTCCCACCTTTCTGAACCATATCAATGTATTTCTTAAATGTATTTGATTGATGTCTGATGCCTCTCTAAAAATATATAAAACCAAGCTGCACCCTACCACCTTGGGCATATGTTGTCAGGACCTCCTGAGGGCTGTGTCACAGGCCATAGTCACTCATATTTGACTCAGAATAAATCTCTGAAAATATTTTATGGAATTTGACTCTTCATAGACAGTAGTTTCAATTCTGTGTTATAATAGTAATTCCTAGCATTTTTAACTTTAAGATAAAACTTGGTAAGTTGCTTTGTGTGCTAACTGCAGCCAAAGTTTGCTTTCTTAATTAAGGGCCTGGTTATTCCATATGTCCCCAGGCCTTACCAATTGTCAAGCCAGCAAGTCAAATAGTTCTCAAAACCCAAAAAGCAGTTTGTAACCTTAAAACACTTAGCAAACCTTGCATCTGATCTGCAGTTTACGAATAATCTTTAAGGCTTTTATTTCTCAAAGATTAAAGTCATGTGAACTGAAAGGTACCACAGATTTTATATTCCCTTTAAAAAATACTTGATCCAAGCGCTTATCTTTCTTTAGGCCAAATTAGTTAGAGAGCTTTTGAAAGACATTACATACAGTACACAGACATGTAGAAGAAAACCCAGTCGCTGGGTGGAGCCTTTTAAAGGACAGGCATGGGAAAACATGCAGATATCAAAACGGAAAGAGACTTATTCCCTAAGGCAGGATTGCTAAACAAAGCCTTGCCAAGCAGTTACAGGCCATGCCCTCAGGATGTAAAACAAGATGGAGGCTTGCAGCACAAACCATACAGACTTGCAAAGCACACCAGATTGGCTACAGCCCAAGACTAGCCCCACAAATCCTTTTTCACAATTAAGCTTTACAGAAAAAATGAACAGTGATTGTTAGGAGATCTGGCCTAGCAAAGGGATATCTTTAAGGCTTAACTGCTGATGGAGTGGAGAGGAGGAAAGAAAAAAAAATTTTAATGCTTGAGGAGGAACCTCTTATTCTTATGCAACTGATTCCTCCACCAGGAAGAAAAGATTAAGCTTAATTACTGTCCAATAGAGTTAAACCTGTTAGCCAGGGAAGAGGAAGGCTGTGGCAGCACTCTGTCGCTGGGACCAGTCAGCTGGTTGTGGGGGACTTTTGAGCCATGCATCCTAGCCCTGCGCAGGGAGTGGAGATCAGCTTGGAGCTGCTGCTCACCAGTCTGTCCTGAAAAAGGAAGAAAAAGGTCATGAAAATTCTCCCAACCCCAGGGAGCGACTGTGGTGGTGGTGAGGTTTCCCATAAGCTCAGAAGTCCAAGGATGAAAAGGCTTAGAGGCCACAGTGAGAGGTTTTGTGTTCTCATTTCCCTCACCACTTCTTGAGCCCCCACATTGCACACTGAAAATGTTGCAGGACTTTTCCTTACTGCAGCTAAAGATGGTGTTCTTTGTCCCACGGCCACGAAAATTCAGGCTTGCAGACAATTTGAATGGTGAATAAAACAGGGTTTTATTGGGTGAAAAGGAAGGAAAGGGGGAAAGAGGGACTCCCTAGGCCAGAGTCCCTGCTACAGCACTTCCCTCCAGACTGTTCAAATCCCAGGTTCCACACAGGAAGAGGAAGGGCCAGGCTCCTCCCCACTGCAAAGGGTGTGAACTTCCCAAGGCTCCACCTCGGTGGAAGGGCTGGTTGGAGTTTCTCCAGGGACCCCCTCCCACTTGACTGTCTCATTAATATTTTTTGGGTGAATGATATTTTTCTATTTAATATTATATCTGTGAGATTTATCTAGTTGTTGCATGTGTCAATAGTTTATTCGTTTTAATTGCTATACAGTTTTTCATTGTATATGCCACAATTTAATTATCTTGCTCCTTCTTGTTGATAAACATTGGGTTGTTTCCGGTTTTAGACTATTATGAGTAATGCTGCCATTAATATTCTTGTCTAAAAGGGCCATTTACACTCATTTTTTGGCACTCCTTTCTCTTGGTTCCTTGAATTTTCAGGTCATACAGTTCATATATATTTAGCTTTAGTACATACTGCCAAACGGTTTTCTAAAGTGTACTAATTTTCACTCCTACAAGCAATGTAGAATAGTTTTTGTTGCTCCATATCCTCATCAACACTTGGCATCCTCAGTGCTTTAATACTAGCCATTTAGTGGTATCTCACTGTGGTTTCGCTTTCCCTGATAACTAATGATGTTGAGCACCTTCTCATATGTGGGTTGAACATTTGGATATTCTCTTTTTTGAAGTGTTTAAATATTTTTGCACATTTTTAGAATAAGATTTTCAATCTTTTTTTGTTATTGATTTGTGAGAGTTCACTGTATATTCTAGAAATGATACTTTATTGCATATTTGGACTGGAGGTACTTTCTCCTAATTTATGGCTTGACTTTTTACTCTTTTAGTGTTGTCTTTTGAGTAAAGATTTTAATTTTAATGAAGTTCAACTTAGCAGTCTTTTCTTTTGTGATTAATGGTTTCTGTGTTCTTTTTAAGACATCTTTGCTATCCCAAGTTCATGAAGACTTTGTTGTCTTGTAGATGCTTTACTGTTTTACCTTTCATATTTATTTCTATGATTATCTTTAGTTAGTTTTTGTGCATGGTGTGAAGTAAGTTTCAACATTCAGTGTTTTTCTACATGGATATTCTATTGACCCAGCACCGTTTAGCAAAACAACCATCCATTTCCCACTGAATCGAGTGGCTTTTCTGTGGTAAATAAGGAGATCATATGTTTTGGGTTATGTTTGCGTTTTTCTGTATGTGTACCAACACCACATTATAAAAAAAAAAATTATATCTGATTGCTTAAAGCTCTCTAGCTTATTCTCCTTTAATTTTGCCTTTTACTATTTTAGCTTTTTTTCTATAGTTTCATATAAATTTGAGAATCAGCATGTCAGTTTTACACATAGACACACACACACACACACACACACACACACATATCCCCCATACTGTTAGGATTTTAATTGGCATTGCTCTGAATCTAGAGATAAAAACCGAGAAATAACATCTTAACAATTTTAGGTCTTGCATTCTAAGTATTTTGTTTATCCCTTCAGTTATTTAGGTCTTTAATTTCTGTCAGCCATGTTTTGTAGATTTTAGTGTTCAGATCTTGGATGAGGTGTTTGGGTTTTATAAAAATGACTATTAATCCGAATCATTAATTGGTAATGTTTACAAAATCTCTAATAATTTTACTATTATTTAGAGTCTGCAATTGTATTAAGATCTCTGAGATAGCAATTTTCCATATTAGCTAAGTAATATCTATAAGTACTCAGTACTATAATTTCACTTACTTTACAAATTGTGTTCAACATGTTTTTTGTAGTATATTTGCTGCTTATTTTAAAATTTGATTAAGTGGTAGCATTATTTAAAATCTGATTTATTTTCTGGTTAAATATATTAAGATGATACCCTGTCACCGCACCTGAGGTCTGTGATATATTTGTTAAATGAAGGGGGAACTGGTGAGTCGGCAATTTCAATTTGGTTTTAAGTAGTTTATCTCCTCTCTATATTAAAAACTTCTAAGTTATTAAACCCAAACATCAATTTTAGACATAGAGAATTAAAGTTGTGATTAAATGATGCCAAAATATTTAATCAATTTAGTTTAAAACGTTAAACTAATGGTCTTAACTGTCCAGTTGTACAGTTATCTTGGCATAATTCAAAAATTGGCTGTAATTTTGTCTGAATTAACTGAATTAGCCTGATTCAATTTAAACATATCCTAAGATGTTGAAAAACTGGTATGTGCATATCCATTACTGTATCAGTGTGTAGTGGTAGTATTAAACGTGTACATTCACTGAGTTGGGACTATCTTTTATTTCTTTGAATATCACTAAATGCCATAGCACATAAGTAAACTCTCTCAATTATTTTATTTCTTTTTTTTAAATTATAGGCCACTTTTGTATGGTAGAGATCTTTGCTTTTTAAATTTTATTTTAATAACTTCCATGTATGTTCCCTTTAGTTTTTAAAGTTTAATATCACCCAACACCAAAACTTGAATTAAAGTTGTGATAAAATATACTAGTAGTTCACTTGTTTTACTGTTTTACTTTGAATACGAAAGTTTAATGATGTTAAAACTAGCTTATTTCCAAAAGTCAAGGATACATAAAGTGTTGAAATAATAGTTATAATAATAATGGCTAACACTAACATGTATTCACTGTGAGCCAAGCAGTGTTCTTAGCACTCTACATAAAAAACCACAGGTAACCCTCACAAAAACACCGAGGTGGGTAATGTTCTTATCCTCATTTTACAGAAATTTAATAAATGGTTTAATTTATTTCCATTTTATCTTAAGTTTCTCATTGTACTGTGTAATTAAAATTCATTTGAAGAATTTGATAGAAAACATAATGCAAATCTTCTATGCTTTTTTGTCTTTTTAAATAGAAGACTCATGCCCTATCCTGAGAATAGAGGGACATCAGCTGACCTATGACAACATAAACAAAGTTGAAGTTTCAGGTAGGCAATATAATCCTTTGCAAAGTAATATTTTATGTAAAGTTATCACCAAATGCTAGATATGGAATACATTATAGGTGAATCTTTGATACTGCAATTTAAGATACAGCATTAACATAAAAATTTTAAGAATTCTTTTTAATTTTTTTTTTTTTTCAGTCTCACTGTCACTCAGGCTGGAGTGCAGTGGTGCAATCTCAGCTCGCTGCAACCTCTGCCTCCTGGGTTCAAGCAATTCTCCTGCCTAAGCCTCCCAAGTAGCTGGGACTACAGGCACATGGCTAAAATTTGTATTTTTAGTAGAGATGGGGTTTTACCACATTGGCCAGGCTGGTCTCGAACTCCTGGTCTCAAGTGATCCATCTACCTTGGCCTCCCACAGTGCTGGGATTGCAGGTGTGAGCCACCCCCAGCCCATAAAAATTTAAGGTAGATGATGTAGAAAAAGTTCTGAGAGCAGGGTTCTATATGTTTAATCTGTGATCAACAATAGCTCAACTTCTTGGAGAAAAAAAAAATTATTTAAAATTATACAAGTTGTGACCATTGTAGAAATTTTGGAAGAAGAAAAAAAATTGTGAGAAGAAAGATGTCACTACCCAGATAAAGACAAGATTACCATTTTGGTAATCCTTCTTATCTTTCCTTTTGGTAATCTTTCTTATCTTTCTTTCTCCTTCTTTTTCTCCTCCTCCTCTTTCTCTCCCATGTAAATGCTAATGAGCGTGTGACACACAAACACGTATAATTCTTATATTACATTCATGTGTAAACATTTCCTCTCATCAATATACATTTCTTTAAAGCATGATTTTGTAAAAGGTTGCTTAGATTTAAACTGAATGGCTGTTTGCTTAGATTTAAACTGAATGGCTGTACTATTTTTAATCTAATTTTCTTACTTTAGACATCAGAGCTGCTGCAGTGAGTTACTCTAATTTTTACTTAAGATAATTCCTAGGTCAAAGGAAATCAAAATTGATTTTTTTTGAAATATATTCACGAAATTTTTTCTAGGAAAATGGCTACACGTTTTATATGCAAAGTGAATTTCATTCTCTTTTACACTAACGGGAGAAAAATAAAATCAAGAAATTTAGCTGATCCCAAGCAGCGAGATTTTGTTTGAAGTAGATCAATTAATAGATAAGGGCAACACAAAATTCTGTTTAGAAATCAACATTTCTATTAGTTTATTAAATTTAACAAAACTGCTGTATTGAATCATTTGTTGCATTTGACAGGTTTTGATCTAGGAGAGAGCTTTTCTCTAAGACGCGCATTTTGTGAAAGTGATAAAACCTGTTTCAAATTGGGAAGTGCACTTCTTATTAGAGACACTATGTAAGTAAAAAATTATTTTCTTTATGTTTAATAATACTTCATAAATTATTTTCTAAAGAGATTTCAAATAATTTGGTTCAAAAATAAAGTTTTTCAATAGCATCATCCTCACTGGAATGCGGTGGTAAATGTGTTGTTAATGTATTTGTTGTTTATAAAAATCATTGCAATCTAATCTTTGCTCTACAGTGTAAATACCATTTATATGTACAGAAAAAAGGCACGATCATTAGAGAATAGTAATTAGACCCATTTCTGAAGAAACATTGTTTATGTTTAAAGTAGACATAACCAATATTAGGTTTTTCAATGTAAACATTAAAACATAAGGCATTATATAGATTCAGAGCCAAAAGACTGATATTTATTGTATAAATTTTTAGATTTTCTATGCCTCAAGTTAAAATAAAATAATTTAGCTCTTAGGTGTTCATCTCATCTATTGTATAGCGTACATAGTAAATAAAAAGCTGTTTTTGTGCTTTTATTTTTGGTCTTGATACTCATTTAATTTTAAAATAGATTTACCAAAGTTTTCTCTTATTTTTGCTTTCTTTTTTCTACAGATACACTTAGAGTTAAAAAAAAAAATCACTTTCCATTCAGATAGTGACAATTGGTCAGCAGCCATACAAGGCAACAGTGATTTCCCACATAGTTGACAATAATTAAAGGATGACTTGATAGTAATTCAGAAAGCTGAGTTATCAGGCAGACAGGTAGCACATATGGTCAGGGTAATTATTCCTGGAGTCCAAGATGAATGTTCTCATGTATGAATATACTGCAATAAAAACCCATCAAAATTCTACTTAATATGCAACACATATGTTTTTGTGTGAAAATATGTATTTATGTTCTCACTTCCTGGGCGGTAGCCTAATATTTAAGACAGACAAGATTGTGAAGAACCTCAAAATTTGAATTCTTAAAGGGAAAAAGCATTAATCATCTCATTGCCCTTCCTCAGATGTTCTGGGTAAATGAGGTTCATAACCTATGCTTTCTCCTTGAGAAAAGTTTCTTTTAAACCTATTTTGTGATACTTTTGGTAATTTTCATTTAATGACTGAAATGGTTCCTTAAAAGTAAACTGCTCAATACTTGGTAAGAAACAAGAATATTAAGGAAGGAAGGAATTTCAAATCAGGGGATATAATGGGTGATTGTTAGGTGGGACACTTCAGCAGATGTAACTGTACGGACCTGTGCTACAGCGGCCGCTGTTCAGGTGGTCTCATAAGCAGGCATTAAACTCTCAGGGCACAGCAGTTCCATGCTTAGGTATGCATATGCCATAAAGGAAAGATGAAAAGCGCAATATTTCTTACATGTATATATTTAGATGTTTCTTAACTAGTAGTAGATAACTTTAATTAATAAATTTAAGAAAGGCAATACATTCTGTTTAAAAATTAAGATGCATTTTCTCTCCCCACCTTCTTTTGGATTTAAACCCCTGTAATTCTGGCCAGATGGCAAAAGGATTGGAGTGAAACCTTTTAAAATTCACTGGACTGCATGTGAGAAGACTTAGCTAATTTTAAGTAGCTACATTGGAAAACTTGCTACCACGTTTAGACAATGCTATTTCTTTTTGAATTCATGTGATTATAAATATTAGGCATGACTTGGAATTTGTTTTCTGAATTTTGGGTTCGAAATCACTGCCCAATCCATGGGTAATGAATATAAGTGAATTCTCTGGTTCTGTGGAGCAGAACTCTGGTACCTCCACTATAGGAAACTGGGGGTATCTGGTTGAGCTGCCCCGCGAGTGTCAAGTAGCTTGGCTCATTTCCACTTACATTTCACTTGTTGAGCCAAGTATGCTAGGATGCTTCTCTTGCATGATGCCATTTTGATTTTTCAATGAGGCTGGAGTAAAGTTGCAGCTATTTATATATTTGTAAATAAGCTGCTTTGCAGAGTCAGCATGGGAAAAGGCAGATACTATTTTATATGGAAAATGTGGATGCTTTCTGTGCCTGAGCTTGCTTTTATTGTTCTGGCATAGCTCAGGTGAGATTCATGAGAGGAGAGACCTAATAAGTATGTTGGTCTGATACCTGTTAGGCATATTCAATGCCTTGGGCCTTGCTTAATGTAAAACTCCCAAAGACTGCTTTTGCAGGGGCCTTCCAGATAGACATCTGTCAGGTCCACGACACAGGTACTAACAAGGGTAAATCGTGAGTCTCAGGCAAAATTCAAGTCACCTTTTATCTCTGGATAACAATGCAGTAACCAAGGGCTTCTGCCCTGGGCAATGGTATCACACCTCATTAGTTGCCCATGGTTCTTTTGTGTCCTGAACCCATGCTAAAGTTATAGAGAAGCTTATGAGAGGCCACACAGACAGCATATATGTTCCCTGGAGGATGGTCCCTTCCCCGGCCATTCCCCTGCCAACGGTTAATTGTGGAGGCCACATTCTAAATATCCAAGGAGTAACTTGTAAATTACACTGCAGACTCTCCCCGCAGGGGGCCACAATAGCCAACCATCTGCAGTGAGGGGCTTGGAGGGTTCATGGCCAACACCAGGTATTTTTTGTTGTCGTTTCCCTACCTTTAGGGGTGTTGGGGCAGGCAATAACAGATTACTGTTCATCCCTTTACCTGGTTGTAGAAGGTCATCCTTCCTCTCATAGATCTGGCCACATGGCCTGGCCCTACATGGGTCAGTGACTAACTAGCTAATTATGTAACTTTCAGGTAATGAACCACAAGGTTAAGCCTTGATAAACTGCCCAGCATCAGTGCAGATTACCACAGATGTCACCTCCTTGGTGATCACTATCTACACTGCCTTGAGTTCAGTTTATTAACTACTTTATCTATACCTGGTTTTAAACCATATGGTGTCAGTGTTAGGCTAGACTGCAGCAGCAATCAAGACAGCAGCAGTCCTCTGGCTAGACCTATCTGTATACCATGGCCGCTCAGGAATGGCGGGGATGCCTCAGGCTCCATGGCCTTGTCTTGCATTAGGATGATAGGCTTCAAGACCTCTTGTAAATCTGCTGCTAAGGAACTTGTACTCAGCATACTTCACTGCTGCAAGTAGGGGCCCCACTTCGCTAAAGTGGATGTCTGCACCTTCCCTATCCAGGGGGTCGTTACCCATGAGTGTACCTGCCACGCTGTTCGGTATACTATGCATGATGACTATAGCTCATTCTGCCATGCTTTTATGAACCTGAAGGGCAGCATATGCACTTACTAACTGCTTCCCAATCCCGGGGGTTGTTATCCGTGAATGCACCCATCCTGCTATTACCAACTGCTTTTCTATCAAGGAATACCAGAGCTCAGCTCCCTTCCATAGTTGGGACCAAAAACCTACTGGCATTCTCAGGTGCCCCGTGCACTGCCATAGGCCCTAACTGAAACTCTCTGTGGTCACAGGCACATCTAGCTTAAATGGGCACCTCTGGTCAATTACCTGTAGGGCTTGTGCCTGCTAACTAGCCTGCTTGGCTACCAGAAAGACTGTCTCAGCAACATCATCCCAATCCTAGGCAAGAGGAGCGTTGCCGCTTCTAAATCTGCAGGAGAATCAGAGGTTAACATAACATCATTAATAAGATCATGACATGTGGTGGGGCTATGCATATAGCCCTGCAGCAACACTGTGAAAGTCCATTGTCAACCTCCCAAGAAGGCAAACTGACAGCCTTCTGCCTCCCCGAGGGCTGCCATAGCAGTAGTCACTTCATGTAGGCAGCACCCTACATATGGGGTGAGAACAGCAGCCAGAGATCCAAAAGCACTCGTGGGCACTGAGCCCAGCACAAGATCCCTCATGTGGGAGGGAAAGCGTTCATCATCTGGCCCCCAGGTATTCAAGTCAAACGGTCTGCTCTATACCCATCTTCCAGAGTATTTGCACAAAATGAGTATATGATCACCCTTTACTCATAGTTTCTAGTATCTCTCCGGCATCATTCCAAACAGTCCGTATGGCTGCCATTAGCCACTCAATTAATGTGTGTTCACCATGCCCTTGTGCCAACCATTGGCACAGCTACAACCACTGACGAAGGGAGGGATGAGTTGTGATAGAAGCCTAGCTTTTCCATCTCAGAGGTGGAGCAAGAAATGCTGCCAGCCCCCTTGTGCCAAAGATGGAGTAGCCAGGCAGGGAGGGGCACTGGGTGCTGCTGACACCTTTTACCTAACTCTAACAACTCAGTGGGTGTGTGAGCACTGTAAGAGGTGTGTTCCACCACTGTGGGGGGCCCCAGGCCTCTCCACTGGGTTCCCATCGGATGGTCATATTGTACCTTCTGACAGTTCATAGGGTGAGCCCTCAGTGGTGGAGCCCCCTCTTCCTCACCAAATGGGATCACACCAAATGGGACTGTCCAGCCTGGAGGACGGGCTCAAGGTCGCACTAACAGCTGTTGCTAACTCCTGTTCCAAGCTGTTTATCTGGGCCTCCAAGTGCCCTGCTTGTACCTGGACATCCCTCACCCCCAGGTTTTGCTTCAAGCTGTGCATTTGGGTCCCCAGGTACACGGCTTGCACTGGGAGGTCCCTTATCTCTGGGACTGAGTATGTATTTCACACAGTGCAGTCAGAAATGCCTATCCAACTCTGCTGGTGAAGGTGCATTCCTTCTCCGTGCTGCGTGCTTCCAGTTGCCTTGGTGCTTTCTCCACACTCGCAGGAGACGCATCAACTGCCTCCCACATTTCCACTGGGGCCCATCCAGGCAGCACCGCTGACAACAGGTACAACAGCCCATGCTGCAGCCACATAGCCAACCCAGGAGCCTTCAGGGGCCAAAGACTCACTCACCGTATCCTGCCAACTATGCCAATTGTCAGGTCCATGACTATGCCAAATGTTATGCTGGGGTCAGATTCCAGCTCATGCTGAGGTCTGAAGGGAGTGGGTGGGTGAGCAGAGAGCTAAAAGAACACTTGGAGGGCTGTAGGCAGGTGAAAGGTAGTTTTATTCAGCAGCTCTCTCATCGGCAGCTTACACACACTATCTCCCACACTGTTCACCTTGTCTTGGCTGCTTCATCCAGTGGCTCCCACACACAGCTGCATGGACAGCTCTCCCTTCAGGGTCAGCAGCTTAACTCTTTCCCTGGGCATGAGTGAGCTGAGCTGTGTCCTGGCTCCCCGCTGTTCATCTGCAAAGATGGACAGCTTTGACTCTCTCTTTCTCTGGGTGCAAGTGCACTTGTACAGTGTCAGCAGGGCAATTATACCTTTCACAGACAATAGTGGCGTAGGGCCAAGGGATGGCCTTCCCATGTTATGGCTACATGGCTGTGATAACAAGTGGAGTTATGTGCCTATGCTCTAAACTCACTGAGTCACTCTGAATGTTTACCTCGGCCTATCCTTGACCAAAGCACAGCCGTGTTCCTTACAACGTCATTGTACACTTAGAGGTGGCGCAGGCTGAGGGGTTTTATGAGTTTTGTTGGCTTTAAGTTCATGTCCATTTCTTCAGTATTTATGGGATAGCATAATAATCTTCAGCAAGTAGGAAACCCGAACTATAAAGTTGGAAGCTGTGTAATGTTTTTCAGAAATATTTGAACTCTGAACTTTAACAGTTCCTTTGAAAATAATCCTAAATATGGACAAAACTGTTATATGTGTTGTAGCATGATTTTTACCTTGTGTTTTCTACTGTTGAATGATTTATCCCATGGGACTACCTTTTCTACACGGATCTTTACACTATTTTGAGATTATTATTATTATTATTATTATTATTATCTGAGACGGAGTCTCATTCTGTCCCCCAGGCTAGAGTGCAGTGGCACCGTCTCGATTCACTGCAACCTCCACCTCCTGGTTTCAAACGATTCTCCTGCCTCAGCCTCCTAAGTAGCTATGATTACAGGCATGCACCACCACGCCTGGCTAATTTTTGTATTTTTAGTAGAGACAGGGTTTCACCATGTTAACCAGGCTGGTCTCAAACTCCTGACCTCAGGTGATCCACCCGCCTCGGCCTCCCAAAGTGCTGGGATTACACACGTGAGCCACTGCACCCAGCCGATTTTGATCTTTATAAATAACACTACAATATACGAGAAAGTTGATTTTTTCTGTATTTAGGATTATTTTCATATAATTGATTTTTAGAAATAAAATTACTTGTTCATTTTTAGGGATCTTGAGATATACTACAAATTATGTCCAATCATTGTTTTCTCCATGTATTCTGCATATTTTCCAATATCTTCTGTAGCACTAGGCATTATCATGTTAAGATTTTGTGTTTTGTTTGACTTAAAACTTGTGCAGTTACAAATAGAAGCTGTAGTTTACTGTATAATTTTCATAGAAGTTCCTAAAATGTTTCTGTTTTGCTAAAGGGTGAATAAGAGGTAGCATTCGGTAAGTCACTGAAATGAATGCAGTCTAGTCTAGAGCTTCTCCTTTTACTCAGCAAGCATTTGTTGAGCATCACTATGGCCCAGGCACTTTGCTAGGTTCTGAGCTTACATTGGTGAAAGAATGCGGATCTAGTCTTTCCTTCCTGGAACCTGCTAGAAAGATACACAGTGCAAGGAAAAGCTACACTTCCCCTTGCTTTGCCTTCATAGAAGGCAGCTGAGATGTATTGCCTTCTATTGTTCACAGACTGCATGGCTCAAATTTCACCCCTTATAAAGGCTAAACTTCCTTAAGCATCACACACAAGGCTAATTTTCAATGTTTTCATTCCTTCCCTCTTAAGGGACTATTTTGTAACACATGGTTCATTTATATTGCTCTTCTTTGAGTCCTCTCCAAGTTCTCAAAACAAATTCAGAGGCTGAAAACTTGTTCAGAACTCTGATATCGAAGCATCTACTTGCTGAGTGTTTTAGAAGGATTACTTTACAATTCCATTAAGCTCTAGAGAATGCCTATTTTATGCATCCCTTGGGTTTTCATTTGGGGCATGTCTTCATTGTGTAGATAGGAATTTTCCTATATAAGGATAGGTGACTTAGTCACAAAGTTGTCCAGCTGTTTTATGAGATTGTATGACTGTTACACATGATTATGTCATCACTGTATTTCCTTCATTGCAGTTTGGCATACCAAGAATCTGAGGTTGTAAGTCATAAAGTCGTACTTTTTTTAAATGGAAAGAACATATACAAATATTTACTTCTCAATAGTCAAAAGTGCCTATTTTATTTTTTCTAGAAAATTCAGAATTGCTAACAGGCAGCAATAAATTTCTTAGTGTAGAAATAGCTATTAAGATGTAATATAATATGAAATATTATTAGTTCAGTATTTTTACCAGTTTTGGAAACATTGGATGTTATCATCATCAAATTTAAGTAAGTTGTGATTTTCCTCTTTCAGATTTCATATAATTCAGATTGGGAAAAGTAGAACATATCAGTAATTAATCATATGTGTATAAATTCTACAACATTCATATGACTTAAAGTTTTTTCTTGGACTTGAACATTCATTTGTTAGCCAGAGAGAAATAAGTTTGTTTAAAAGATACAGAAATGTTTTAAGTTTAATGTCTATTTGTGAACATTAGTAGATAAAATCTTATAAAATTAAAATATTTTTGTGTTTCACGTGAGTTAAAATGGAAAAACCATAAACTGATTTATATATTTAAGAAACTAAAGTTCTTATAGTAAGAAACGATAATGTCACTATTATTGCCTTCAAAGAATGTATTCTTAACAATTAAACTACTCAAAAAAGGCTCACATAAAATGGAATGAAAGTGAGAAGCTGCAATTCATTTACAAACTTACCCATTTTCTAGTCTCAAGTGTACATAAACTTTCTAAGGAAAAGAGGGTAGGTTCTCATTTCTGAGGAAAAAAGGAGTAGTTTTTCACTTGTCTTGTTGAAACACAGGACAGAACATTAGTAAAGAGTTTGCAGAAAGAACTATAAGATATGGTTCTTGCCTCTAGGGAGTGTGTGATATCTCCTCTTACGGGCAAGAAATGAAGACGAACTTAATTATAATTATAATTCTAAGCATGGAGTTAATGCTTTAAATGTTCAGGGAGACAAATATAAGGACAAAATCCCTTATATTTGGGATGATAAAAAAATCTTGAAGACTGTGGGATTTAAACTAGGCTTTGAAGACTGAAGAGACTACTGAGAGTCAGAAATGAATCAAGTTCTGGGGAGAGGAAAGACATCCAAGGGGAGGGAAGGCCCTAGGAGGTTAAGACATGGAAAAATTCAATCAATATAATTATATGAGATAATTTATATCTGAGGAAAACATTGACAACCCAATTTATCCATATTCAAGGTGGCAGGCAGTTTGATTTTCTCTGATGCTCACAAACATTACATAAGCCCCTGGCAAAAATTTTGAAGAACTGATATACAATTTTCCTCACAGCATCCAGATGGCTTAAGTTCTAATGAAAGTCTATGTCATTCAAAATACGTAATAGGTCCCTCATATTGTATCATATAATCAGAAAGGTATTATTTTTCTTTAGACTCCATTGCTCACATCAGAACTCCCATTCTTTGGCCAGGCAGGTAATTGTTCAGATATATAAGCCTTACAGAGTGAGATTACATCCAACTGAGTCATGTTTGTGTCCCTCATGGTACCTGACACACAGTGGTGTTTAGTGCTAGTTGAATTGATATGACTTAAGTTTAAATTGAAGGGATATTTGAAATTTATTGGTACAGCTACTTGCATATTTTAGGCAACCAAGAATTTCTTTTCACCAGCACTTCAAAAAAGAAGGCACCTTACTTTTACTCTTGTACTAGATCTTTTCACCAAAGAAGACTTAAGGACAAGGCACATGTGACTACCCAGTTTCCAACAATGATAATTATTCTTATAATACCACCTTACATTTATGAATGTTACATGATTTACAAAGGAATTTTGCCTTCTTGTATCAATGGTACTACAATGACTTCTATGATGTAGTACTGTATCACCATTTTATAGATGAAAAATAAGGTTCAATGACATTAAGTAATTCACCTAAAATTTCAAAAATAATAAACAGTTGTGTCTAGAACTCAGTTCTTCTATCTCCAAATCCAGAATTAATTTCTACTTTATTATGGCTAATTGCACACAAATTATCTTATCTTATTATGTCTATATGTCATGTACTTTGATAGTAGTGAGGTACCAGCTAAATGTACTACTTAGGAGCCATAATAAAGCAAATGTTCTCATAAAGCAATGAAACTACAGTGTTCTGTTTTGATAATTACTTGGGTCAATCTAATAGGCATTGATTAATCTGCCTCTATTATTGCATAATATATTAGATTTTTCCTTTTTCCAATCATTCCTTTATCCAGTGAATCAATCTTATAAGGGACAACAGAGCTTTTTGCCTGGTAGGGTTGTGTGAATGTATCTGTGCAGTGTACACTGCAGGTTTTCAGAGTGTACAAAAGAAAGGCATGTAAGCATGTACTTCAGTCCTATCTTTAATCTTAATTTGGCTCATAAAAATGCTATGAGGACTAATTAGTTATTATACTTAGGTGGTAGCAAATGTGTTGCTTTTATAATAGTTGTAAACCTTCAAATAAGCATGGCCTTAAATTTATGAATTAGAGAATTGACCTTAGTAGTGCATGATGCTTTGTTATACTAGTGCTTCAGCATAACTTTAGAACAACTCTAAAGATGTTTCTGTAGGCTGATTGAACTCTATGTATCATAAAATAGCATTAAATAGCCAAATCCTCCTTCTTAGACACAATCAGATTGTAGGATATAGTTATAATCTCAATAATAAACTTTGAAATCCATGTCAACCAAGGAAGAATAATTGTGCCAACGGATAAATCATTACTTTATTGTCATTTCAATTCTTTCAACTTAGCCACAAATGCTAATTAGAAAATAAACATGGTAGCAGAAAAGCTAGTTTATGTTATTTTATGTGATTCATGTAAGTTTCCTACATCTTGTTCATTATTTTATTTAGGTCAGCCTTACAATTTCATATGACACTTTTTTTTTCCAAATTAGGTGACATGTTTATAATTTTAGACTAAAGTAATAAGATATTCAAATAATTGACTTAATTCCTTTCACCATGGCTATATCTAAGTAATTTGGAAACAATCATAAGTTCAGTGGAAAATGTTAATATGAACACATGTGGTGATGCCATGTAGAATTAACATCTGGTTGGTTGAATATGAGACTGAGTTGACCAGATGTTTTGTGTTCAAGTTATTTTTCTTATTTGAACAATCTCAACTTCTTCTCTCTACTTCATAATTTCTTAGTTTCAGCTGTTCTCCCTGGAGGCAACCCTCCTTCTTTCAAAGGTTAACCCCTTCACTTGTGCTCTTAATCCTCCCCTAGCCAGCCTCCTCTAAGACCTTGATCCACCCATGATCCCCCTGCTCTTGGGTCTTCAGTGCTCCTCTCCACAGTATCCTGGCCTCTTACTCTACAAATATATACTTAATCCTTCCCTATTATAGAAACATTTTCCCCTGGGCAGTCCCCTTTACTCACAAACTTCTTAAAGGAACAACGTTACTGTCCACTTTTACTTCTTCACACATCCCTTAGCCCATTGAAATCTGACTAGGACTTCTTGAACACTATGGAAATTTCTCCCTCATAGTTGCCAGTGACAGCTGTCCTATCTTCAATGCCAGTGCTGACCTAGGTGTTGCACTAAACTTCCTTTGTGAACCCATTTCTGTCTCTTTCTGTCATACCATGCCCATCTTTTCTGTCCATTGGAATCTATGTATCCTAGAAAGCTTAGTACACATGCTACATTCTACACTCAGCTCTCACTAATGTCCTTCAAGTTTCCTTCTTTTTTTGGTGGTCCAATACCACTTTTTCTATAATTCTTATGTAATTCTGATCTCATTCTGACTTGTGTAATCTAAATGTTCTCAGGCCTCATTAATATGCAGATTTAGATGATATTATATTAACATCAATGCATAAATTGATATGACTTCTACTTTCTACATACATAACTGCTTAAAACCTACTCTTGTTATTTCTGGAAGCTCCAAAATTGATGTGCACGTGTTCATGTTCAAAAGCAGATATGCTTTTCTTCTTGTTTTCTAATTTTCTTATCAATGCATGTTGCCATTGCCATTGCTGGGAGTTCTCTGCATGAAAATGCTACTCTGTGAGACCCAACCAACCTCTGCTCATGGCTGCTCATTCTTGGCTCACAGGTGCCAGAGTTACCCTGTGGCTTATGATTGAGTGAGATGTGCACGTGTGCTTTGGAAGCTGGTGGCAGAGATCTAAAGACCCGTTCTCTAACTGTCCTCTGGGCCCTGAGGTAGTGTATCTTGGGCACAGAGCCTCACAGAGTGTTTAACAAATATAGTCCTATCAACTTCTGGCTCACCATCATTTGTGAGGTTCAAAAGTCAGTAGAAGCCAGGCACGGTGGCTCACACCTGTAATCCTAGCACTTTGGGAGGCCGAGGCAAGCAGATCGCTGGAGCCCAGGAGTTGGAGACCAGCTTGAGCAACGTAGCAAAACCCTGTCTCTATAAAATACAAAAAAATTAGCCAGGTGTGGTGGTGTAGGCCTGTAGTCACAGCTACTCAGGAGCCTCAGGTGGGAGGATCGATTGAGCCTGGGGAGGTTGAGGCTGCAATGAGCCCTTATCATGCCACTGCACTCCAGCCTGAGTGACAGAGTGAGACCCTGTCTCAAAAGATTAAAAAATAAAAGATATGGATACTAGGCAATTCTCCCTGTTACCCTCATGTTTGCCTCTCTCTTCTAATTTATCCATGATAAGAATATAAAGTTTCTTTTGGTTAAGAGGGTTATATCAAGAAAAAATATTTTATGGTATATTGTCATTATTATTTCTATGTTCAGCTTTGATGACAGTGAAAGAAGAAATTCTAACAAAGTATTTCATTCAATTCCCAAATGATAATAAATACTATATGCTAAACCCTGAGAATTTAATGATGAATAGACACAGTCCCTGCCATTGAATTATTTCTGTTTGGAAGGAGAGGCCAAAAATGAGCTGTTATGGAATATGATAGCAATTTTTAGATATATGTATGATAAACTCTGAGAGAACAGACGAAGCCAGGAATAACTTCATAGAGGAAGTGAAAAGTTGAGGTTCAAAGTGTGAATTTACCAGGTGAGCCAAGGGGCCAATGTGTGTTGTGGTAGTTAGAGGGAGCATCATGGTAGTTTTAAAGGTCAAAGCAATTTGAGGACTAGTGAGAAATCCCATGTGGTTAATGAACACAGGTGAGAAGAATGTCTGGAGGTAAAGAATACTTGAAAGTGTGGGCTGTTCTGAAAGGTCTTACTTGTTGGCATGAGGGGTTTGAACTTTATTCATATTAAAAAAAAATGGAGGTGTAGTAGCAATAGCATTACATGCTAGGAAAAACCAGCTGAGTGCATATGCCATTGGGAAAATCACAGCTTTCAATTAGGTCTAGGACCTCCTAGGCTGATCCTAAAGCAACAGTTGAGCTCTCAGACCCAAGGATACTTCAGAATATAGAGGACCTTTTGGGAGCAGGTTTGGGTTTAGTCCAGGGTTTAAAAGAAACCTTTTCTGGCTAAGGGACACCAGAAAAAACTAACCTTCAAAGTATCCTCATTTCTAAAGAGCAGACTGTCTAATTTATCCTTGGTTTTTGTTATCTGGATGGCATCCAGTAGGGGGACTTGTTTTCAATGGAAAGTCGTTTACAGTGCCACATTGAACTAGTGCTAATCAGATCAAGCGTGAGATTATTAGAGAGTCATCCAAGCTTTGTTTTCCCATTAACAACCTATCTGCCTGAATCCCCTCAGCAAACACAAAAGGGCTAAGATTTCAGAGTCTCTGTGGCTGTGGAGCTCCAACATCATCACCCAGACTGGGAGGAAGGCATTTCAGACAAACCCTCTAGGCCCTGCTAGCCAAATTGCTTGTAACTGACAGGTGATGGTGGGTGTCAGCTGGGAAAGAAATGACTTACTATAAACTCCAAGCATCTCTCACTTCACTCTCAGGAAATGTAACTTGTATCATATTTCTCTTCCTGGAAGATATTCAGCAAGTCAGAGGCCTCACTGATACTTGTAAATACGGAAGTTCTTCCTAAACCCTGCCTCACACTTATTCAGAATGGCAGAATTAATTTGGAAGCCAGTTCTTGATATTTAAAAATAGATTTTTTTCCATTTAGCCATTTAATTTTATAAGCAAAATTAAATAAAGCTTGGTCCTGTTAAATAAATAAATAAAACTTGGTCTTGTTAAATATGATCTGGAAAATTCACTCTAGCTCTATCAAAATAGCACTTTGCTTCAAGGCTTATGCTTTGAGCTGGTTGAAGAATTACCTCCGGAACCACTATAATCAGTAATTAAACTTTTTAAACACTTTGCTATGTAAATGTATCTCACACTCAATTTTTAGAACATCATTTACGAAATGAAATTTCTCTAGAATAATAATGTCATCTTGCTTTTCAGTTTATGAGCACTGAAATTATAAAAGTTTCTTCATCTTTGTTCTTTTTTTATATTTTAATTATTGTCTCGCATTCCTTATTATTTATTTGAGCAAAAGAACCAACAGATTACCAATTCATGGTAATCATGAATTTTTCTTCCTAATCCTTTTTTGTTTTGTAGCTTGGTTTTATCCTTGCTTTTTTGTATATTTGAAACAGAGCTATTACTACACAGAGATGTAACCATATTACAAACTGTGTTTCTTTTAGGAACACTGAACAAAAACGTCAAATTTGAGCTTGCTATACAATGAAATTGCTAATTACTTAATATACTAAGAAGTAAACAAATGTATGAGCTTCATTATTGTCTTTATTTTCTTGACAACAACCCACCAGGGCCTAGTCATGGAGAATACATGCAACCTACTGTCTGCTTCTATCTCCCCATAAAACAACTGTCAATAAATATGAGCATGTACTTTAAAACAGTGAATTAATTTTAAAATTTTCTGCTTTTCCCTGGCTTTGTCATGCTTACAATGCTAACCATCTGGAAGGGAGTATGAAAAGCAAAGTTTATCCTCTTAAGGCAGTTTTTATTGGCTTCTCATTAATTGGACAGCCGGGAATGTTCATTATTTGTTCAGTTGATACCCTCTGTCCCTGGGAGACCAGATACTTCACCTTCATTAAGTTAACTTTGTAGATAACAATGCCAGGCCCTGATTTCACAACTCAGGGAATGAATAGAATGCAAGTTTACTGTATACCAGGAAAACCATAATGTAGGATTGGTGTAAAAGTTTCTCTTTCTTTCCATCATCATTTGAGATAGTCACATGATCATTATTTTCACGTTTTAAGAAATTACTCATCTTTTAGTTAGGTTACCATTCTACTGTTTTTCTTCCCAAAGTATTAAAATCCCAGTGTATTATTTTTCGTTAGGAAAATATATACAGAGGTACTATTTATCAGAGCACTTTTTACCTTCTTCACATTACCTAGTTACTAGTATACATACTGTTCTCATAATGTTCACTACTATTTCCTGAAAGTTACACTCATCTTGAGGGAGTCTCACTCTGTGGCCCAGGCTGGACCGCAGTGGCCCCATCTCCGCTTACTGCAGGCTCCGCCTCCCGGGTTCACGCCGTTCTCCTGCTTCACTACAGGCGCCTGCCACCACGCCCGGCTAATTTTTTGTATTTTTAATAGAGACGGGATTTCACCGTGTTAGCCAGGATGGTCTCGATCGATCTCCTGATCTCGTGATCCGCCCGCCTCGGCCTCCCAAAGTGCTGGGATTACAGGCGTGAGCCACGGCGCCCGTCTTTAAATTACACTCATCTTTAAGGAAATGCTTGGTAAACCACGGCACACGTTTACCTATGTAACAAACCTGTGCATCCTGCACATGTACCCCAAAACTTAAATAAAAATTAATATTAAAAAGAAAAGAAATGCTTGGTGAAAACTTCTAATTTTTCTAGAAAATGATCTAAGGAATAGAGAGAAAATGTTCCTGATTTGTTTTCATCTTCTTTAGCATGGTTATCTTTTCCAAAATCCAAAAGGCAGTAATTTCTATTTTGAAGTCATAACTGTATGTTTTGTGATACTTCCTGATCTATGCTCAAAATATCATTAGAGGAAGGAACTGTAATAATTTACCTTTCAGGGCTACTAGTCACCTAGGATGTGCAAATGCCAGAATAAATACTTTGCTTGGAGTGTAAAATATGATTAATTGTTGTTGTTAATATTATAGTGTGATTGTAAACATTTTATTTATTCATTTATTGAAATTAATATATTTACTTATATCTCTCCTTAATACTTAGGAAAATAGAGACATTTTTCCCCTCATAGTGCCAAAATATTACTTTTAAGTCAGGTTGGTAATGATGAGGGAAATTTTATTCTTAACCAAAAAGATACAAGCAACCTGATACATTGGAAGAAACTAACCTTGGAATTAAAAGTCATAAGTTCAAGTTTCAACCTGACCTCTGGCAGAGTAAAGGTGAGGTAGTTATTTAATGTCTGCAGCTTTAATTCCTCATTTATGAAGTGAGATGATTGATCTAAATTTCTATCAAAGTCCCTTTCAGCTTTAGGAGTATAGAACTACAGGAAACCATGATGCGTGGTTTCTTATGACTAACACCTTTCCAAGGACTGGAAGACTTCTATGAAGACACTTTTGGTGAAATCTTGGAGCAGCTATTATATTTTGCTTCAGTCTGTAAAGATTTTAAACTTCTTTTTGAAATTAAGAAACTGATGTGTTTGGTAACGGACTTCTTTTTCTATCAAAATTTTTGATTAACCTGCTTTAGAATCACATAGGATTTGACTTTTCCATCTGTTGTTTTCCTAATGAATGCAATATAGCGCAGTCTCATAAGGCCTCCATGTTAAGGCCTTATGCAAGATAACATAGATTTTATGCTGAATACAAGTGTTGAGCACCTATTAACACTGGTTATAGGCATCATTGTGGATTTTCATGAATGGAACAAATTTTTATGAATGCTTCCTATATGCAAGGTACTAGTCTAGATGCTTGATTTACAGCCACAAGTCTTGCAGGACCCTGTTTCTGTGGAAATCACATTCCACAAAACGGGCAATAAATACATAGACCAATAATTCTTAAAAAGTCAGGTAGGCACAAGCCTATGAAGAAAATAGAACAAAGTAATGTGTTAGATAGTGACTAGGGCGAGGACAACCTTAGCCCGTTCAAGGGAAGTGATATTTGAGCTGAGACCTGAACGATAAGGAAAAGTCATCTAAATCAAGGGTGTCTAATTTTTTGGCTTCCCTGAGCCACATTGCACGACGAAGAATTGTCTTGGACCACACATAAAATATACTAACAGTAATGATAGCTGATGAGCTTAAAACAAATCACACACAAAAAAATCTCATAATGTTTTAAGAAAGTTTACAAATTTGTGTTTGGGCTGCATTCAAAGCCATCCTGAGCTGCATGTGGCCAGTGGGTGGCGGGTTGAGTAATCTTGATGTAAATGAAGACCTCTGGGAAAGACTGTCCCAGGAGAGGAAACAGGAAGTACAAAGGCCCAAGGTCTCAATGAGCCCAGTGTGTTCAAGGAACAAAACTCAAGTCATTGTGCCTGGAGCCTGGGTGCCGCACAGAGACTGGAATAGGAGATGATGTGTCAGAGGAAGGCAGGAGTCAGATCACATCATACCTTATGAGTCATGGTCAGAGAAATGAATCTTATTCTAGGAACCATGCAACACTTTCAGAAGGTTATAAGTAAGGGAAGGACCTGGTCCGATTTTAAAAGCTCATTCTAGCTGCTATGTGCGGGCCAGACTGTAAGGAAAGGGAAAGAAGGAGGACAATCAGGACACTCTAACAGGAGTCCTGGGGAGAGATGGTGGCCACTTGGACTAGTGTGGTGATAGTGGAGATGGAGAGAAGTAGCCAGAGTCAAGATCTGTTTTGATGATAAAAATAGTAAGGGCTTGGGGCGGTGGCTCATGCCTGTAATCCCAGAACTTGGGGATGCCAACGCAGACGTATCACTTGAGGCCAGGAGTTTGAGACCAGCCTAGGAAGCATGGCGAAATTCCATCTCTACAAAAAAATACAAAAAATTAACCGGGCATGACTGCACGTGCCTATAGTCCCAGCTACTCAGGAGGCTGAGGTGGGAGGATCACTTGAGCCTGGGAGGTTGAGGCTGCAATGAACCATGACCATGCCTCTGTTCTCCTGCCTGGGTGACAGAGTGAGACCCTGCCTCAGAAAAATAAACCCATAAAACAAAATACAAAAACCAGTAAGACTTGCTGATGGGTTAGACAGGATGGGGGATAATAAAGGAAAGGCATGAATAAAGAATGACTTGCAGGGATTTGGGTGGAGCACCTGAGTGAATAGCCTTGTCTTTTATTGAGATGTGGAATCCCTGTGGAGGGATGTGCTGAAGCAGCAATACAAAGCGTTCAATTTCAGTTATTTAATTACATGCTTTCCCCTCCACGTGGAGTGCCCACTAGGGACTTAAGTATGTGAGTCCAGAGCACAGGAGAGAGAAATAGACAAGGTTTATCTTGGTTGCATCTCACATCCCCTCGTTTTTGGAACTTTCCTACCAAACTCCCACTGCCTTAAGGTGACACATTTGCCGCCCAAGACTCAGCATCTCATCTTTGTCTGTGTAACTCAGGAGAGCTTCCTGCTCTGGATTTGTTCTTCTCTCTCTCTGTCTTCCCTCTTAAAACTTCTTTGCTTCATAGCAGTCCCCACAGATCTCTGCTCTGTGCTGTCCAAGGTGAGAATTAATTATTAGACAGTTTGTTAGTAACGTGTGACTGACTTTTTGGGACTATCTCAATATTAACAGAGCTTGTGTTTTATAAACACAAGGATTTTCCAGACAGGAAGAAAGCTCTAAAAGTAGACAATTAGGTGTTTTGGCTTGTTAGTGAAAGCACTTCATAGTTAGGAGGAATGTTGAATGTACAGTCTATTTAATAACAATTATACAAATATAGAGTGATCAAATGCTTCCTCTATCTCATGCCAAGATCTTTTCTGTAATACAGAAATCTTTTAGATTTTATTCTATCTGTATTTCCTAATGGTTTTAAGTGAATTTTGACCAGAAAAAATTTTTCATTAATCAAGTAGGAAAGAAAATCTAGAGAATGAAGTTAATATGGAATGTGGACAAATATAATTCATTCTTAAAGTCCTATACATTGGAATTGCTTCAGGGTTAATAAAATGTGATTTTTTATCCAACTCCATGTATATTACTACTAGTAACTTTGTAATTAGCTATTCCATTTTAAGTAAGTGGACGAAATATTGTCATAGGTATGTTTTTATTTGAAGGTTTTTTGTTTTTTGTTTTGCTTTTTCTCTTAAGGCTTCAGTGATTTACTTATTATAAAAGCTATAGGTTGGGAGTTCTAGACTTTTGCAACTTAATTTTTACCTACCAAAATAGAAAAAATAATATTTGTTAGTGCCATTACCAGTTTTTAAAGAATTTGCCTCACCACCAGCATATTGAGGCATATGGCCTTTTTAGGTGTGTGAGGGGGTACAGTAGGTGTCAATTCTCCCTCATCTCTGTCCTTGAAGAATATAGGAATAATTTATTGGTCACATTAGAGGTTAGGGTTATTTTTCCCAAGATGGGAATAGTTGCAATTTTTAAATACCTGATCATCAGCACAATTCATGCTCCTTGCAAAAACTGAGAAAGTAGAGAAAATGTAAAAAGAAAAAAAACAAACAAAAAAACCAACAACAAAAAAACACTTCCTTAATCTTAACACCAAGAAAGAAACATTTTAATGTTAAGATTTTTATGAAATAAATGTCTTTTGGGGTCAAAGCCTCACTGGCAGTGGTTCTGAGACCTGGACACTGCTTGTACTATAATTAGTCATTTTTAAGGAGCCCTATTTCTGATCCCCTGGTTACTTCCCCAACGTTTCGTATGGTTTTCTTCCATTTTATGTTTAAACAGAGAGCTGCTGTACGTAGAGAATATCAGAGAGCAGATGCAAGCTACATTTTAGATTTCTACAACATTGAAGTGAATTATAAGTTCAAAGGAATCCAAGATATATGAATTATAAGGCTTCAGAGATACTCCAGATTACATCTAGAGCTGGCTCCCACCCTCAGAGGCCAGTGTGAAGTGGACTCCCAAGCAGCAATTTTCCCTTGACATGCTTGGAGCACTTCGACCAACTTTAGTTTGACTGTGTGATGTTTAGTTAGTCATATTTTTTAAATATTGCTTTTATAGTGAACATTTTGTTAATCTGATGTACTTGTGCCCTCATTGGCCCATGAATATTTAGATGACCTTAATTAATGTGTAGAAAGAAGGCAATTTAAAATAAAGTATAAATTACACTTAACTTTCACTGAGTCTGGGCTCTTCAAATGTAGGTCAGTATTAATTTATGTGGATAAAATTTTCATTTATGACACTGAACTACATACAATATGTATAAAATGGAGGGAAGGCAGGAAATATCCCATTGAGAATTTCTAGTCCAATATATATATGTATGAATGAACTTAGCAAGTAAGGATCAACGATATTTTTCTTAATGGGAGTATCACTGAATAAGCAATGGATAGGATTTCTTATAGGAAATTACACTCAATTCGAAATATTCAAGCATGGATATCTTAGACATAGCAAGCTGTCATTATATCTCTCTGGTAACCCAATATGGCCTCTTTTATAACAGAAATTTTGGCAAGACCCAGAGAAACTATTCTGTGTCATGTTAAGTGTTTGTGCTTGTGTGGTATAAACAACAAACATGGTTTGTAAGAGTAGATTTTTTTTTTTAACATTTTATTTTTAAAATGCAGAAGTTTTTCTTCAAATAGCATAATCTTAGCAAGCAAAGTCATATTTGGTCTTAAAAGCACAATATCAATTTCTGAAAGGGAAATATAGTAATTATAAGGATTTTCATTCATTATAAACTTAGATTAAAAAATCAATTATTCCTTAAATATAACTAAATTTATTTCAATGTATAATTTAAAATAAAATTGTTATGTATTAATACTGATAATACTCTTATTTTTTGTCACAGCAGAAACTACTCATGAGATGCAAAAATATTTTCAGTTTTTGAACTAGATTATAAATTATTGAACAATAATTCTATTTAGTTTAGTTGTTTTTTTTTTTTTTTTTTGAGATGGAGTCTTACTCTGTCACCTAGGCTGGAGTGCAGTGGTGCAATCTCGGCTCACTGCAACCTTCACCTCCTGGGTTCAAGCAATTCTCCTGCCTCAGCCAACTGAGTAACTGGGATTACAGGCACGTGCCACTCTGCCTGACTAATTTTTGTATTTTTAGTAGAAACGGGGTTTCACTATGTTTGCCAGGCAGGTCTGTAACTCCCGACCTCAAGTAATCTGCCCGCCTCAGCCTCCCAAAGTGCTGGGATTACTGGTGTGAGCCGCCACACCCGACCTCTGTTTAGTATTTGTTTATTAAACATCGAAGTGTCATATCAAAATTAAGTATGTCTCTGTCTCTCATTTGCTGGATCACTCACTCATTCAACAAATAGAGTGCCCTGCTGGGACTGGATTTAGGTTTTGTGAGTGATACAAAGATATGTTAAATGCTGTCCTTGCTTTCAAAGAGCTTTCAGTCTTAATAACAGATGCACTGGTGACTGCATTACTATCATCCTAAGTAGAAAATGAAGAGAAAAAATATTTTTATTATCTTTTGCTTTGTAAGAAACCACTACAAAACTTAGTGGCTAAAAATAACAATTTGTTATTTCTGAAGGATTTCAGAAAATCTACGCCTCAAAAAAAGCAATAAGAACATAGGCAAAATTTGTCAAAATCAATATATTCTGAACTTTTTAAGGGGTTTTCACAATCTAATGAGTGATTATTTAAAAAAAAAAAAACTTTGAATCTCAGTAAGACTAGCAGGCTTTATGGCATTTTAATTTGTCCTATTCATTTGTCCTATTCATATCCCTGTCTCCCCAACACAGGGTAGGCTTGAAAACCAGTAGCTTCAGAATCACAGTGAAAACTAGCTGCCTAGCAGCTGCTGGAAAGGGAAGAAAGAGTGTGAAGTTCATTAAAAGCTCCATTTTCAGGGAATTGCCATTATTTTGCCTGCCTGGTAGTTCCCTAAAAACCCCAATTCTTGGTTGGTCTTTATTTAACCTGATCAGAGCTTGTAAGAATCGCCTTTTCCTCTGGACATTAATTGAAAATAATCAGTGGCAATTGTTTAATATTGCAACTGCCTGAGGCAGCAGTTATAATTGGAATAAACAAGAATCTGATCAAAACAATTTTTAAAGAAAAAATGGGGGAAGAAGACATCCATAGAGGGCCCTAGAAAGCTCCAACATATTTGTAGGACTCCAGACACATGTTTCTATGTTATAGGGCTGTGTGAAAACTCAGGAAAGGCCTGAAAAGGCCTTAAACTCTTATCTCTGGCCAAACTCAAAGCTTTGAACAAGCAGAACACGAAGGCTAAGGTGATTTATAAACTGCCAGCCTGAACATTTAAGGTATTTTCCATCACACACACACACAGGCCTTTGGCAAAGGCTGGGATGCTTTTAGGCCAAAGGTGTTTAACTATTCAATCATTAGTTGACTACTAAGCTAAATGAGCAGAGACTGCAGGATTCACACATGACGAAGAAGACACATTTTACAGAATTTTTCCAGGAAAGTGACTAAGCAAATAAAAAGCATCTACAATAATGACAACAAATAGCACCAACAGCAAACCATTGATAGGTAGAGTCTCATTTCCAATGTTGCCATATTATATTATTTTAAATGTCTACTTTTCAATTAACAATTATAAGATATGCAAAAAACAATGTATGTAAAACCATACACAGATAAAAGAGTGGCCAATAGAAACTGTTTCTGAGGAAACCTAGACATTGAACTTACTTAACAATAACTTTGTCTGCTATTTTAAATATATTTAAATAACTAAAGGAAACTGTAATGAACTAAAGTATGAGAATGATGTCTCACCAAATAGAGAATATCAATAAATAGAAATTATTAAGAAGCAGCAAATCAAATTTTTGAGTAGAAAAGTATAAAACAGAAATGAAAAATTTATAGGAGTGGCTCAAGAACTGATCTCAGGTGGGAGAAGAATCCAGGAACTTGAATATAGTTCAATTAGTCTTCAGAACAGGGGGAAAAAGAATGAAGAAAAATGAACAGAGTCTCAAGACTGTGTGTTACCAGCAAGCATGCATAATAGGAATTCTAGGAGTTGAGAGTAAAAAAAGACTATTTGAAGAAATAAGAAATGCAAATTACTCAAATTTGGTAAAAATTATTAATTTATATATTCAGGAAGCTCAACAGACTCTAAGAAGGACAAACTCAAAGAGATCCACACTTAAGTCACATGATAACCAAACTGCCAAAAGTCAAAGAGAGAATTTTTACAGCAGCAAGAGAGAAGTAGTTGACCATGTACAAGAAGTTCTCAATATGAGTAAGCTGACTTCTCATCAGAAACAATGGAGACCAGAAGGCAGTGGGATGACATAGTCAATGTTTTGAAGGAAAAAGACTGTAAATCAAGAATTCTATATCCAGCAAAACTATCCTTCAAAAGTGAAAGTGAAATTAAGGATTAAAAAACCCCAGAATTTGAGACTAGCACATCTGCCCTACAAGAAATAGGAAGGAAATTCCTTTAAGCTGAATGAAAGGAAACTAGACAGTAACTCAAATTCAAACAATGAAATAAAAAGCACTGGAAATAATTACATAGATTAAATATAAAAGCCAGAATAAATGTGCTTTGTTTGTGTCTCTTTTATTTTCTTATCAGATTTAAAATACAGTTGTATGAATACATACATATATAAAACAATATTAGAAATCTTCATTGATGGGAATATAAAATATAAAGATGTGATTTATTTGTATGACAATAGTACAAAGCAAGAAAAAGCTAACAGCTATATAGAAGCAAAGTGAAAAATAAAGCTAAAATATCCACGTTATATTTAGCATGGTCTTCAGTTGGGACTAGGAAATGAGTATTAGGAACTAATTTGCAAGAATTTAATATGATAAAAAACTTCTTTGGAAAATATTCATTTACTTATTACTAGTGTTCTTTAAAATTCTCTGTACCTCTCTCTACTAACCAAGTCAAGTCATACCATTTTATTTCCTTGATAAATCTCTACTGTTTGTCAGACTGCAGTGAATTCTGAGATTTTCTTCTGTTGAATATCTTGTTGAATAAGGAAATGTCACAACTTAATACTGTAATCTCTTCACTCATTTTTATATACTCCAAGCTTTAACAACACTGTACCAGAAGATTTTTTTAAAAGGAAAGAGAAAAGTGCTTAAGTTACACATTTACTGAGAAAAATATGACTGAGATATTGCGTTACATAGAACTTTATACCTAGATTTTCTTTTCTTGCAATCCTTAGTGTCCTCACAAAAGTTCTTTGTTTTCCTCCCACAGTAAGGTATTTCCCAAAGGCCTTCCTGAGGAGTACTCAGTAACTGCCATGTTTCGAGTAAGAAGAAACGCCAAAAAGGAACGGTGGTTTCTGTGGCAGGTTTTAAACCAGCAGAATATTCCACAGGTAAAGTACCATTAGAGTTGTGCTTATTAGTTTTCCTTGTGTGATTAAGCCAGGTGAATTCACTGAACTGTGTGCACAAATTTGCGAGTAGATCTAGTGTCCAAATGTTCTCCCTTTAGAGGGATCATCAACAAGAAAATGCAAGTATTCTCGTAGTTAGGATGGTCTTGCTGAGATCCATAATATGAGAGTATAGTGGATAACAGAGTGTTAGTTTTTGTTTTTATTTTACTTCTAGGTCCATATTTTGTTTAAAGATGCAAAACTGCCTTCTCTTCACAACTGCTTCGTTAACTAATTCCTTCTAACTAACACATTCTTCACCTTCTGTCATCTCTAATGTTATATATTATTTTTAAAGCAGTTCATTGTTTCATTGGACAATTCTTGGTGAATAAAGAGTTGAGACTTAAATATTTATCCCATCAATAAAAATTTTATGGAACACATGCTATATGCTAGGTAGTGACAAGAAAAGAGATCTGAAAAACAGAATTTGTATTATCAGGGAGCATAAGGAGTAAGGAGATGACATCTAGGAGAACAACATAATACAGCATAATTATAATACAGTGGAACAAGTGCAGTGGTAGAGTTAAGCTTGGTGTTGGGTGTGGTCAATGGGAGCACAGAAAGGACAGTTCACCAGAATTGGGGAATGGAGAGAGCAGGAATCTAGGAGAGCATGTAGAAGAGATGGCATTTGGGCTGAAAAGAGGGAATGCTGGCACTCCAGGGGTGGGAGAGGAACCTCAAAATTACTTACTGGCACCATACATTAGTTTTTACTTCTATACATGTCCATTGAAATGTTTTAAATCTTCACTGATCTTTTAATCTATTAATACAGCTACAATTTTATGATGAGTAGATCAACCAAGAGTATGTCCTCTATAAAATGTGTTTTCTCTGTACCTTGCAAAGTGTCAATAGTGAAAGAATTGATCTTAGTTTCCCTACTTAGGGAAATGATCATATTCTTAGTCTTCTTAAATTGGTAACCTTAAATTCCTGTGTTACTAATACAGAGCAATAATTTATATATACTTATAAAATTTTATCTATAATATACATAAATTATGTATTTATAAACTTATAAATGGTTTATATAAACACACACACACACACACACACATACACTCTTAGATGTTCTCTTAGGAAGGAGCATATTACATTCACCAGAATGCCCCATTTGTAAACCATTTTGTAGTGGTATTTGCTGTTCTTTTATTTTAACAAACCAGGTGGACACAAGTGTCATCGAAAATATTTTACTAAGTGCCTCAGTTATACTAATATGCATCTTGAGCTTTTCTTTGTGTGCTTTAAAAATTTTGAACATTGATTTTTAAAACATTTAAAGATACTTTACATTTTTGCAGATTTCTATAGTAGTTGATGGTGGAAAGAAGGTGGTGGAATTTATGTTTCAAGCCACAGAGGGAGATGTGTTGAACTACATTTTTAGAAATCGAGAACTCCGTGCTTTGTTTGATCGGCAGTGGCACAAACTTGGCATCAGTATACAATCCCGGGTCCTTTCACTCTATATGGATTGTAATTTAATTGCAAGGAGACAGACTGATGAAAAGGACACTGTGGATTTCCATGGACGGACAGTTATTGCTACGCGAGTTGCAGATGGCAAGCCTGTGGATGTAAGTTGTGATGTTGGTTGTGAAAGAGAACTAACACTTCTAAGTAAACAAAAAAAACTTATTAAAAACATCCTCCTTTTATTACTGTGTAATAGATACCCTTCTCATCAATTTTATTAATTTAATTAATTTGCCATCAGATGTGTGAAGAACAGATATGTTATTTCCAACTATATTTTCACATATATTATTTTCACTCCATTTTATATCCATTTTCTCCAGCCTGGGAATTTAAAATAATTAGGTCATGCCTTAAAAAATTAGATTATTAAAAGTAAAAATTGAAAATATGATACAAAATATAATATTGGTCTTAGCTCATATGTTTTAAATAGAAAGGACTGGAAAAAGCCGAAGTTTAAATTAAATGGTTCCAGATTAGCTGCTATTTTCATTCAAGAACAATAGACCATTCATCCTTAAAATAGCAATTACTTTGTATTGCAGACTATTTTTAAAAGCTTATAATGGTTTTTCAGGGTTCTATTGTATGGAAAAACTCACTAAATAGTAGGTCATTTGAAAGAGAAAAATTGCCTAGTAAAACCCTTTTGGATAGAAAGTTCCTTTAAATATTACATTTGAAGCTAACATGATATAGATTTATTATTGATTTCCCTAGAGAACAAGGTCTATAGTCTTAAAAAGTTAGATATATTTAAATCTGATGGCTGCATGTTTTCTTAGTTTATTATGTATAAACAGTTTATAGTTTATTTCTTAGAGGTTGTGCAAGAATGGAATCCAGTCTTGGACCTCAGCCTAAGAAGATAGAGTGTTCTATGTCCTGTGTCTCATTAACTTCTCACCCAAGGATAGAATTGATCCTGGGCTGGGCGCGGTGGCTCAAACCAGTAATCCCAGCACTTTGGGAGGCTATAGTGGGTGGATGACGAGGTCAGGAGATTGAGACCAACCTGGCTAACACGGTGAAACCCCGTCTCTACTAAAAATACAAAAAATTAACAGAGTGTGGTGGCGGGAGCCTGTAGTCCAGCTACTTGGGAGGCTGAGGCAGGATAATCGCTTGAATCCAGGAGGGGGAGGTTACAGTGAGCCGAGATTGCGCCACTGCACTCCAGCCTGAGCGACAGAGCAAGACTCCGTCTCAAAAAAAAAAAAAGGGAATTGATCCCACAATTTGAGGCTAAAGAATATCAGGTGAATCCTTATAAAAAGGATATAGGTGAAAACCATGGCATTACAGTGGTTTCATAATTTAATGTGGATTCTTGGTTCATTTGAGGATAAACCTGAAGGCATGTCACAATGATGCAGTTATTTTTGGAGACAGTTACTGTTTGAGTTAAACAAACAAAATACATAGTTTTATAAAAGATTCCTGGTTCTACTGAAACTTTGAGTGGATTAATTTTTCATCATCTCTGTACAAGCTCTGTGATTCATAAGATCTGTTATGGTGTGAAAATGTGTTTATTTGGGCTGTGTGTTATTGAAAAAAAATTCTCATGATTGAGTTTTATTTCACATATCCCACCTGTGTGTTTTTGTGAGAAAGTGACAAAACCGATATGAAGATTTTTTTTTTTCAAATCAACTCAGCATTTTGACAAGCATCAGTACAGATTTAACCTTACTCATTCTCCTTCTAAAGCACTGTATCAGTGAAGCATTCTGAAGTAATGAATGAATAAACAAAGCATAAACTATTCTGACTGTGGTTTCAATGTCATGGAACTCAATTAGGTTGTAATCCTTTGAAAATTGATCATCTATCTTTAGTTAAGTAAAACAATTCATATGCAGGACCTGGTACAATGGATGGTACATAATAGGATTTCAATATTTATTGACTATTTTGATAACAATGGTAATAAATGTTTTAGTTAAGAACAATACTAATTAATTGGAGTTCTCATCCTTCATTCTACATAATTCATATGTTACTGTGGTATTTCATTATACTATGTAAGACAGTGTATTTAAATTTTATAAATAAAATTTAACCTTAATAACCTTTCAAAAAGTTATAGAACATAAATCATTACATTTCATTTAGTCTCATGATTTTGCATTGTCTGCAAATCTTAGGCTGCTCATGAATCTATAAGATGTCTGGAGTTCTTAATGCATTCTATGAACTGAATTGATTTTGTTCATCTGAGGTGTAAAGTAAAAGTTGTAGCTTTTTTCCCCCCCTTTTTGCTTTTAAAGTTGGAGTAGAGATTCACCACAATCACAACTGCCTGCTTTCTATTATTATAGGTTAATTATTATAAGATTAGAGTTGGGTCTTTCTATATACAGTACCTATTGACCTCAAAGTAATGCATTATTTGATGCAACATTTCAGTGCTTAAAGAATTCAAACAACCTATTTAAGAATTTATTATATTGATATTTTATCAATAATCAGTACTATTTACTTTTTCTAAGGTGGTGATTTGATCTTGCATTTAAAGGCATGATTATACTTTCCTTGAACTACATTTAATTTCATGTCCAAATGCCAAAAAAAGAGAAATCTGCTAAGCAAATAGATGGAATCAATTATTTTTGTAAAAAAGTTGTTCGCCTTGCTCAGATTATACCCATATAATATAAAAATCAATAGGTTTCAGGCAGAATTCATGAAATATAGATAAATTTTTTTTCCTTGTTGGTAAGTGAACACCTATTTCAGTGCCTCAAATAGGAGTCTAGAAGTACAAATAAAGCCCTTCTCATCATGTGTTCATATCTTTGATTTTACCTTTTCTCCAATTTTTTTATTTTGAAATGGCCTCATTTTGTGGGCATTCTTTATTGTAGTGTAAAACAATAGCTTTTTAAAAATAAGTTCTTCTATGTTATTGTTTGAAACAGCTAGCCAAGGTTTGCAATTGCTTTCATTACCTGATTTCCTTTATCTATAGATCCATCTCTATATCCAACTCTATGTCTCTCAAGTAGTCCATAAAACAGTGAATCCTACATTTAATAAAGACATTAAAATATCTACCAGTAATTTATTTATATTAGCTTCCTTTTTATTTCTGATTAAATTACTGTAGTTCTTAATTGCCTGAATGTGATTCTCAAAAAACTAAAGATGTTTCTTATTATTAATTTTTTAATAGATTGAACTTCACCAACTTAAAATCTACTGCAGTGCAAACCTCATAGCTCAAGAAACATGTTGTGAAATATCAGATACTAAGGTAAGTTAATTTTCTTTGCATATGAAGAATGAAGAACGCTGATTATCTTTTAGTGGCATAGTTTGTAGAGTCCAAATGTAGGGTAGCACTGAGTGTATTCTGCTGAAACCAGGTGAGTAATTTATTCCAAGTAAGAAAGCCTTCATGGTGCTTTCTCATGGTTACTTTCAACAGTTTTAATCCCAGCACTTCACCCTTAATTTTGAGGATAATATATCCTCACTTTGAACTCATTATAACTTAAAAAGAATTTATGCCTTTCTTCCTAAACTACGTTCTGACATCTGCACCATTTCCAGTTACGGAAGTTTTAAATCTGTGATCATACTTGGTTCTCACTTATTTTCCTTTTCTATCCTGTCACCCATCCTGGCTAGGTTTCCTTTGACATAGACTTTTCATCCTCATCTTCCATTTTCCTGTGCCTGCCAAAGTGCACCTTTACCTCATGTCTGGGACATCAATCATTGTTGGATCAATTGCCTTCCCCGTGTCCTTCCCCTTTACCTTGCAGCAAAATCAGAAAAGTCTGAGTCACTGCTTTGTATATTCATTCACTCTCTTCCAGCAAACACTTGATTCAGAAACGCTGATCTTCTAAACACGGTGCTAAGGAACAGGGTTAACAAACATGATTAAGGCACATCCCCTACCCTCTCTTTGTGTCTTTCTCTTAAGTGACTCCTGTTGGAAACAAAATATAAATGCAGTTCCTCAGCCTCTCATTCTAAATATTCCTAACCTAACCGTACAACTGTTACTTTCTTATACCAATCTTTCATTACAAGAAAAACACTAAATTCAATACTTTCTATATCTCTCAGTATAAGATAGCCATGTGTGCTATCTTATATTACTAGGTATAATTATGTTTGTTTTTAAATTGATTTAAGTACAATTCAGACTCAGTAAGGGAAGTTTTACCTTGATACACTTTTTTATTCCTAATGCTTCATTTGGAGAAAGTAGACAATCATTGTTTGATTTATTGACTTATCAACTACTAAAAGAGATAAATGGGACAGAAAGATATTCAAAGAGGGCTAGTTCTAAAAAAAAGTATAGAAAGAACATATGAAAAGTGAAAATAAAAGGTAAAAATGCCTTTTGTTTGGATCTTAGATTTCGTAAAAGTTCTATACTTGCCATAGAAAATTATATGAAAATTTTTTCAATAATTTATGATTCAAAAATATTTTTTTTGTAGCTCACTTTGGTGAGTGAAATAAGAATGTAGCCAAGTGACTTAAAGTGTAGCTAAGTCTTTCAAATATTATATGTTTTGCTTTTGTAACTTGGCTTTATAAAGCGTATCTCCAATCCAGTTCATGTATCTCATTCCAAGTAAAATGCAAGCCAGCCAAATATCTTTCTATAAATATCTGAAAAGATAATTTAGAATGCCAATCTACAGACTTGAAATACCTAGACTTCCTGGAGCTACACGTTTAAATCTTAAAGATGTTAATTCTCCAAAAATTTTGTTTTTAATTATGCTTTTTTGATGTAAGAGTTTTTAAAATAATAACTTTCTCTGATTGAAAAGTGATATAATGATATTTTGATATATCTAAATATTGCATAATTGACCAGTAATCACTGCCCTTTATCATTGTATTAATATAATAGAAACTTTCCACCTGATTTATGAGGAAATTGTTTAAGAAGTATAGGTGATGAATTGGGTGGAATGGTTGGTAATTCAAAGCAGTGACATGATCTCACACATTATGAACAAAAGATTTTTAAATCATATTTTGAAAAGATTATTTGGGAGTTAGTTTTAAAGAATAGAAAATAAGGTAGGAATTATCTCTAACTATGGAAAAAATAAGAAAAGACTGTATTTTTTGCTGACAATTATTTGGAGGGGATATCACCATTCATTTAATGACTAACAAAAAATAGAAACATACTACCTTTTATGAATATGAATGTACAGTTGGAAAGATAAATAATTATGCAAAAGCCATTTAAATGCATGTGTTCTACTTCTGATACCAACTGTATTTATTTTCTTTCTTGTTGCCAAATGTTTTGAACTCAGAAATTTTTAATGTAGTTGCTTAAATATCTAATTTTGTCCTGAAATTTCAACTCACACATGTTTTCTGGTTGTCAGTATTTTATAAAACATTTCAAAGGCAACATTTTTAAAAGATCACCTATAAACATGCTTCTTCATATCTATTAGATTTTCAGTTTCTAAAGCAGTTAAGTTTCATGACTCCAGATGTAAAAAGAATGAAGAACAATTATTAAGAGAAGGATGAAATCAGTAACATTTGTTGAAAATAAATGAGAAATGTGGTTAAAGTTTTAAGGACTAAAACTGAATATGTGTCAAATCAAAACCAGAGGTTTTACGAGGAGAAGAGTCCTTACTTGTATGTTTGGTGTTGCCTCTGGGCACTTTTTGTGGAGTGTGGACATGTTTATGGTGAAGCCTGAGACATACTTTTAAAGTTATTTAAATCCTCAGTTTAATATAGTGACTCGGTTATCCAGAGCAAAATTGTGGATTCATAAGTGGGTCTTGATTATCTGACTGGGAAGCCATGAAATAAGAACTGGCTGAAAAATCATATCAAATCAAATGAGATGAATGAACTGTTTTGGTAATAACCTTGTTCCACTCAAATATAAAATAGTTTTTAGACTTTCAAATTTGGAAACTTGTTTTGATAAATAACAATCGTTAAATCTGGAGAGAGTAGATTTGAAAGAACTAGTGGTGGATACAGTAAATAGTTGCAGTATTTCTGGGTGCTGGTTTTGTTACAGTTTTTATTGTAATTATCAAGAATTCAACTACTACCAAGTTTTTTTTTAATTTCTTATTTCCAATTTTTTATTTTAAATTCGGGGTACATTTGCAGGATGTGCAGTTTTGTTAGTTAAACGTGTGCCGTGATGGTTTGCTGCACAGATCATCAAAATGAATTTTTGTTACAAAAGTTATCTATGTTTACTGGAAAATATAGCCAAATCCATAAAAGAAAATAGATATCAATCATGATTTCAACCACAGTAGATAACCACAGACAATATTTTAGTTTTGTATCCTGAAAATACTTTACCATGCATTTACAATTTGTGGTATACAAAGTAATGTATTAACTCTCTCCTAGTGCTTTCTCTTCGTGAAATTGCAAATTCAGAGTGGAAAACTATGGTGAGGAGTCTGGTACATGATGCTGAGAAAAAACAATATGTTTATCCTCTTCAGATTCTCCATTTGGATTAGTTTTTTGAAAAAAAAAAAAAAGTTCGTTGCTTTGTAACCAAATTGCACTTCATGTTGTCCAGCATGCTCTGAACCCACTACATAAGTATAAAATGCACTACTTGTCTGTTGCAGTGGAGACCTTTTTAATATCTTTAAAGAACAGTAGACTAAAGTATACTTTGATTTAATAAATATTGTCTAAGAGTGTAAAAAGAATTTATTTTCTACTCTATATGTTTTAAAAATCATCTTGTTGAAGGAAACCGTATTTTATAAGTTCAAATTACATGCTTCAACTTTAATTTTTGTTCCCAAAAGATATATTCACATTAAACATTTCATATTGTTTCATGAAATTCAATTCATATTGTTTGTACAAATTATTTTATTCCTACAATATAATTATTATAAATGTATGAAATTTCTGTACTTATCAAAAAGTTACCTAATGTAACTTTGTAATTCCTTACCAAGACCATTATTTTAAATAATTTTCTTGTGTGTTGTCAATATAAGAAAACACATGGGCTCAGGCAGAAAGTGCAAAAGTGTCATAAACATTCTCACACTGGTGTCAACTTTTGGTTAGTAGGAAAGCGGTTCTTGCAGGCAACCTCAGCAACCCCTAGTTTAGTGGGAGCCAGTGTTTGGAACATCAGAATGTTTGGAATTGACCCCATTTCCTAAAGCCTCTTTTTGGATTTTAGTGCCCAGAGCAGGATGGCTTTGGAAATATTGCATCATCATCAGTAACTGCTCATGCCAGTAAAACGTCTTCATATCTGCCAGCAAAGCAGGAACTGAAAGACCAGTGCCAGTGCATTCCAAACAAGGTATGCTAGTTTTAATTTGTGCACACTGAAAGCCACTCCAGACTATGAGCCCAGCTCCTTAAATGTGGCCTCTCTTCACAGAATGTGTCTTGCCCTTCAGTGTTTGTTGAAGCAAATACCTCAGTCGCTGGGGTGGGTTAAGATAAAGGGATTGAAGATAGGATTTCCTGGATTGTTACCTGGATAGTTTCAAGCCCATCTGAACTTCCTTCCAGGGCGTGAACTAGAATGAATAGAAAGGTGAAGGGAGGAACTACCTGTACAACAGGCAAGTACTGAGTGCTTAGCATGTGCCAGGAATAGGCTGAAGTTCTGGGAATTCACAGTTGAAGAAAATACAGTGCCTGCTCTTCAAAAACATACACAAAAATACTCCACATTGTATTTCTTCTTCTGTGTAGACTGTATTTTTCCAGCATCCCTAAATTTTCAACCGGCTGTCTCCATCCACCATAAGTTATTAGGGGAATATACAGAGGGGCTCTGTTGTTATTCGAATAACTTGTTTCATCTGCACCAATATGATCCCCTGGTCAAGAAGGCTGGACCATGAACGTTTATGAACTTCCTCTATGGATGTTAATGACAGTCATAAAGCCCGTGCTAAAAGGCTGAGTGGTGTCTTGGTGGCTTTTTCCAGTGCCCATACCTGAGGAAAGGAGAACTTGCCCCAGTTTCTAGAGCAGAGCGTGCCCTAGCTCTGGCTGAGCCAGGATGGGGATGGGGTGAAAGTTTAAGGGAAACTTTCATTTTTTCTAGTGGTCTATATTGCATAGTAAGCTCCACGAAAAAGGCAAGGTTCAGGGGACCATAGAGAAACAGCTTCTGTTGCAGCTCCTGGAAGGTCTAGAGGAGATGATGCTAAATGGTGTTTGGAAGAGTGAGGAATAGTGAATGGAATTCCACTGGCATGCCCTTTTTCCCTTGTTCACACGGCTCACTATTCCTCACTCAAAGCATCAGCTCAGAGGAGAACAAAGCGTTATCTTGCTATTGCCAGCTTCATATTTATAAACCATTTGGCTTTAGATCAATGTGACAGAATAGTTGCTAACACAGATATGCATTTTTGCTCAGGGAGAAGCAGGATTACCAGGAGCTCCGGGTTCACCTGGGCAGAAAGGGGATAAAGGAGAGCCGGTAAGAAAAAGACAAATATTGATGGGAAAAATGGGGGTTTTGTTAAAAAATGACTTAAAAATGTGTTCATCTCATTTTTCTGTATTCCATACCAATATATGTTTCTATAAAAGGCTATCAAATATATCAAATACTATATTAAAATGCTGATTACTGAAATAAGAAAGACTATCAGCATTCTAATCTGCTTTTGAATTCATATTGGTAGGCTGGTGTGAACTTTGGAAAGATCTGGAACTGCAAGTCTTTGTACCTATAAGCTCTAGCAAAACTGTGAAGCAGGAAAGTCTATTTTCTAGCTGTGCCCTAGCCTTCTTTAGCATTCCCTTCCCCAAATCCCTGTTGAACTCTTACTTCTCTTGTCTTCTGATACATCCCCACCAGAGATTTTTCTGTAGCTCCCTACCTTTTTTTTAAACAGCCAACTTTTGTTGAATACTTTCTGCGTATGCAGTATGTTGCTTGGTGTTGTAGAGCACATAAAGAAGAATAGGATATATTCCATGTTCTCAGTGATTTTACATCTACAAAGAGATCATGGAAAATTACAAGGCCATATGTGTTAGGTGCTGTAGGAGAGTTGCAAGTGTCCTGGAGAAACGATCTGGGGAGCTGGGGAGGATTTAATGGAGGAATGGCCAGTGTGTAATTCTAGGCAATATCCCATGCTTGGAGATTTGTCTTTTCCTTCTCCCACCACTCAAAACTTAACTGTAATGTTTCCCACTCTTTTGAGTACATCTTTTGTCAGCTAATCAGGTAAATGAATGTGCACTGTTAGAAGTGCATTCTGTTTTTGTTATCTCTCCAAGGTAAAATAGATTTTAATTCCTTTCATGCCTTAACTTGGGAAGTCCCTGATTCTAAATTATTTGTATAATCTAGTCGCCTGCCCCCCCACTTCAAAAAGACAGGAGACAGAAGTCTGAGAAATGACTGATCCCCCAAAGCTTCAACAGAGCTAAAGTCATTTGTTCCTGAAGGAATGTATTCGCATTGTACCTTGCATGGGAACTTCTGACAATTCAGCAGGTGTTTGAAAAAGATTTTTGAGAAGGGACAGGCCATTTATTAATGCTCTTTAAAACTCATTGCTTGGGGTACCTTTACTTTCAATATCATTTTATGAAAATTCAAAATAATTGAATAATATCTGATTCTAAAGACCACTTCAATCAAACTAAACATACAAATCATTATACCAATAGCAAATATTTGTTTCATGGTTACACGTACCAGACACTAAGAAGAGTGTTTTAGATATGATATCATACTTGATCCTTACAATCACTCTTCATGTTAGGGATTAGTATTAGCATTTTACAGATAGAAAAACTGAAGCTTAGGGAGGTTAAATTATTGCCCAATGCCACTTAGCTTGTGGCCAAACTGGGATCTGAACCCAGTAGGTCTGTTGAATACTCATAACCAGTATCCATTTTTAGGGCTGCCACTATATTCTAAAAGCAATTCAGTATTATGTATCTGTGTTCTTTGATCAGGTACTTCCACTTGCAATATTTTACTCTTAAAACATCATTTAAAAATGCCAGCCTAATATCTCTATCCTCATTTTATAGCTGAAAGCCACACATAGGTAAAATGATGTGCCCAAGGTAACACAATTAAAAGGACTCAGAAAGTGGAAAGATCTCTGAGTTAATCCCAACTCTTCTATGGTTAGAGGGTGAATTTGGCCAAGCCACTCAGACTCTCCATACTTAAGTTTTCTTATCTGCAACGGAAGGTGTTCTCATTTATCTGTTCTGCCTATACTATAAAGTGACACAAAAATGCATTGAAAAAAAATGCATGTGGCTTAATTGTTGGTGGCTGTGATTTATACACACTCACATACACATTTCTTAACTTGTCTTTTCACTTCTTTGATTTAATCAATTCTGTCATATTTAAGATTGCTGGCACAGCAAGAAATTTCCTGTGTTGCTTTTAGGAAAAATACCCTGCCCACTAAAATAAACAAACAAACAAACAAAAAATCGATGTCAGAAGTACAGTCCTGTTTGAATAATTATTTTAAAAATCATTAAATCGACTTTAAATTCTTTTTTAAAGATTAAGTGCTTAGTCACTCTTGTTAGAGCCTATACCCTTTAAGAATGCATTTTCCCCCTCCATTCCCTTTAATCATAAATAGACATCTCTCACTTTAACATTTAAATATTTTTCTTTATTCATTTATCCATCAACACCTATTTATTGAGTTCCTGCTATTATAATAAAAAATGTGCCAGACGTTGGAACCTTAGCAGTAATAATAAAATACAGGGCCTGCTCTCACCGAGTTTACAATCTTGTGACAGTTTGTTCACAGAACATTCTCTCCTTCTATAGAAGCTAAAACCAGTAGAAAATAACTAGGAAAAATTAATAAAAATGGATAAATATTAGCCAATTTATTGTACATCAAATCTATAAAATATACAAAAACGCACCTTAGAGTTACAATGCATTATATGACTTCTCATCTGTGGTATGTTTTAAGAATATTAACATTTGTTTTAAATTCCATGATGATTCCTAATGGCAAGAGATTTTAGTGGCAACATAAAAACAGCTGGAATAAAAGAAGTTTATAATCTACACAGCAAATAATTAATCTGTATATTTCCTTTATCTTTTTGATACATGCACCCACATTTGATTAAACCAACATATACTCTGCCTTGTAAAAATGACATTAGATGACCATGACCATGAATGCATTCTACCTTCCTGGCACTTCAAATAAACATGGATGCATTGCTTCAGTTTAAGGAGTGGAGAATGAATTTATTTCTGCTCCTACTGCACTAGGTGATCCTGCAACTTCAATGTGCAATAAATAAAGAAGGCTTTCTTTCATTTTTGATTCTGGCATGTCATTGTCATTATTAGAGCAGGTGCACAAAATAATGCCTACATAACTTGAAGATCGAAAGTCATTTTGCTCTAAGGCATATTTAGGAGTAAATTTTGTGAAATGATCAGAAGTGCAATGTTACTAAGGGAATCAGATGTTGTTCTAAGGGTTTTCTTTTTGATCTGTAAGCCCAAGAAAGAATATTTAGAGGAGGTAGAACAGTACGTTGGAAAGAGTACCACTCTGGAGCCTGAACCACTTAGGATTGAATCCTCTCCACCTCTTACTTGCTTTGAAAATTATCCTTAATAATACCTAGGCAGTGGTTGATTGTGAAGAAGGCATACAATACAATGTATATACAGCACTTAGAAACTGGCATATGATAGATACTCAACAAATATATGTTTCCCCTGCTTTCTTATCCACCATATAATTGTCCACATATTGAAGGAGAGGTCGAGATAACTATTTTAGGTTGAGTTTAATTTCATTTGTGGCTCGATGAGGAATAAATAAATCTTCATTTGTGAGATAATCTCTTAGAATTTTCAATGTATTAGATGTAAAAATGTTGAGTTATCACGTGCTTCAAAAGATTATTCAATTACTTGAATATTTCATTCAACTCTGTATCTTTTATTTGCAATATTATCTGACATTTTCTGGATACAATGTGCTAGCTTTTGTTTTGCTTTGTTTTGTTTTGTTTTGTTTTTTGAGACAGAGTCTTGCTCTGTCTCGCAGGCTGGAGTGCAATGGCGCAATCTCTGTTCCCTGCAACATCCGCCTCCCGGGTTCAAGCGATTCTCCTGCTTCAGCCTCCTGAGTAGTTGAGATTACAGGCACCCGCCACAATGCCTGGCTAATTTTTGTATTTTTTAAAAGAGATGGGGTTTCACCATGTTGATCAGGCTGGTCTTGAACTCCTGGCCCTAGGTGATCCACCCACTTCAGCCTCCCAAAGTGTGGGATTACAGGTGTGAGCCATTGCTCCCAATCCAATGTGCTACTTTTTAAAATATATTCTTTGCATTGTTTTATTTAGATAACGTCGATTAGAAGCCATCCAGACACAATTATAATTTACTTTTTCTCATTAACTATATAATATTAGTCTTTTGGTGCATTTTACTTGTGGCCCAATGTAATAAAGTGAGAAAAGATTTGAGAATACAACTTCCACATCTCTTTCAAATTATTTATCACTACATTACAGTATTTTTAAAGGTGTTAAGATTTTTATTAATATTTTAATTGACACATAACAATTATACATATTTATGGAGTACAGTGTGATATTTTAATTCATTTATATGATCTGTAGTAATCAAATCGGGATAATTATCATGTCCATCACCTCAAGTGTTAATTATTTCTTTGTGTTTGGAACATTCATAATTTTCTCTTTTAGTTATTTGAAAATATACAATAAATTATTGTTAACTGTAGTCACCCAGCAGAGTTTATTTATTCTGTATAGCTGTAATTTTCTATTGATTAACCAACTTCTCCCTATCCCCACTCCCCACCCTTCCCAGCCCCAGTAACCATTATTCTACTCTCTACTTCTGTGAGGTTAACTTTTTAAACTTCTGCATATAAAGGAGAACATGCAGTATTTATCCTTCTGTGCCTGGCTTGTTTCACTTACCACAATGTCATTCTGACTCGTCCATGTTCCTGCAAATGATGGGATTTTATTCTTTTTTATGGCTGAATGTAATTCCATTGTGTGTATGTTTGTGTATGTATATATGTGTGTGTGTGTGTATAAAACATTTTCTCTATCCATTTATTCATTGATGGACACTCATTTTGATTCCATATATTAGTGATTGTGAGTAGTGCTGTAATAAACACAGGCTTTCAGTTATCTTTTCACCATACTTACTTCCTTTCCTTTGGATACATAACCCCAGTGGGATTTCTGGATCACATGGTAGTTCCATTTTTAGTTTTTTGAGGAATCTCCATACTGTTCTTCATAATAGCTATACTAATTTACATTCCCACTGAAAGTGTGCAAGAGTTCCCCTTTCTTCACAACTTTGGTAGCGTTTTTTTTTTTTTTTTTTTTTGTCATTTAGATAATACCCATTCTAACTAGGGTAAGATGATATCTCATTTTGATTCCAATATGCTCCTCCCTGATGATTAATGTTGTTGAGCATTTTAAAATGTATTTCGTGGCCATTTGTATGTCTTCTTTTGAGAAGTGTCTATTCAGATCATTCACTCGTTTTAAAATCAGATTATTGGGGGTTTTGTTTGTTTGTTTGTCGCTGTTGAGTTGCTTGAACTCCTTGTATATTGTGGATATTAATCCTTTGTCAGATGAATACCTTGCAAACATTTACTCCTATTCTGCAGGTTGTCTCTTCATTCTCTTGATGGTTTCCTTTGCTATACAGAAGTTTTTAGTGCAATATGGTCCCATTTGTCTATTTTTGCTTTGGTTGCCTGTGCTCTTGAGATTGTATCCACAAAATCTTTGCCTAGACTAATGTACCAAAGCATTTTCCCTACATTTTGCCCCAGAAGATTCATGGTTTTGGGCTCTACATTTAAGTTTTCAATCCATTTTGGGTTGATTTTTGCATATGATGAGAGATAAGGATCTAGTTTATTCTTCTGAATATAGTTTTTCTAACACTGTTTATCAAAGAGACTGTCCTTTCCTCAATGCACGTTCCTGGCACCTCTGTCAAAGATCAGTTGGCTGTAAATACATGGATTTATTTATGGGTTCTCTATTGTGTTCCATTGGTCTATGTGACTGTTGATGACAATCTAAGGTGTTATACTTTGAGAATCCTTACTTTAATGCAGCAGATTCATAGAGAAAAATTTTACTCTTATTTATATATATACATTATGAGTTAGACAATTATTCTGAATAATCATGTAAGCAAATCCTGTCCCACCTGAGCCAAAACCCACTAGTGACTTCTTGTCTCTCTTAAGATAAACCCCAAAGCTCTAACCATGAGCTATGAGGCTTCACATAATGTGTAGAGCTTTCCCCTACCTGACTCCTCACTCCCAAATTGTCTCGAACCCTCTTCCCCCTTTTATATTTGCTCCAAGTCCTTTGTACCAGTTATGTATGCCTGAAGTGTCCTTGTACATATCCACTTGGCTCTCTTCTTCACGTCTTCTAGGTCCTTGCTCAAAAATAACTTTAAAATGAAAAGGCCTTCTGGCATCTCTGTATAAAAAGCATCCTTACTCCCACCTCTATGCTCTTACTTTGCTTAGCACTTTTATTGCCACCTGACACATTATCATCCTGCATCTATTTCCTTCCCTGTTGGAAAATGAGTTCTGTGAGCCTATACATAGAACAACACATAAATAATAGGAGCTAAAAATATGCTGAATGCATGAATGAACACTATACCTCAAGGAAAGTTTAAATAATCAACTCAGCTATTTCTAGAAACTGTAAGTTCTCCTTCCTAATTGCCCAGGAGACTCTGCTGAAAGATTCAATTTGCAAGGAAAGAGTTAAATAATATTGTATTGTTAACTATTGTTCTACTACTTTTTTTCTTTTAAAAAACAAAAATTCTTTTCACATTGATTTAATCAGGTTTAGCTTAGTATTGCTAAGGTAATGAAGCATCAAAAATATTTTGCAAAAAGCTAGAAGTTTTGGCAAAACTTAATATATATGTTTATTTACCTATTTTCTTATCCACTATGATGGTTTATTAATATGATTTACTACTTTTTCTTTTTTTATAAAGGTGATGATCGCCTCTCATGGAATAATGCAGTTTTAAGTACTACTGCTTGTATTTAATTATCTAATTGTGATGAGTATTCTATAACACGACACCTAATCAAGCGATTTTAACCACGCTCTCTAACACTAAACTCTGTATAACATTATTTGAAGAAATAATTAATACTTTTCTTTCATTTAGACTCAATTATAATAATTTTCTGAATCTTTTAATTCTCTTTTGTTAGCAAGCATAGTTAGCAACCTAATTCCTTAGCAACTGCATTACTTTCTCAGTTCTTTAAGACCCTTGTTAATAACTTCACCCATTTCAGAGCTGAAGTTCTCTCAGAGTTTTATAAACTATCAGCTCAATGTTAATGTTCCTGAACCTACGGGGAAGTGTTATCTGAGCTCCATTTTGGGAATAATTTTCCAGTTTATTTTTGTATTATCGTCTTCCACATTTCCAGTTAATTTGCCAAAATGTGTTGGCTTTATGAAATGATTGCTTTGCTGATATGCTTTGACAGAAAATCAAAACAGTTTAAAAATGCAGTAAGTTAGCTTATTTGACTTCTTAGTCAGCGACTAGTATTGATTTGTTTCAACTTCTCCTGCCCTCCAATCCCACTATAGAGGCTTCCATTTTGAGTAGCCTAATATGCTAATCCAGAGATGATAAGTAAGTATCCCCTCATTTTCTTTCCAAGCTGGCATTACTCATATGCCCATTCTGTACCCATACCACAACAATAAAAATTAATTAAACCAAAATATGTTCATAATTTTTAAAAATAAGGATTACCTTCTCTTAGTAATAACTTCACAGAAGTAAGATTTAATATTATTCTTTTGACTTCTTTTAGTATGTCAATATAGGAAATAATAATGTTCCTTTATCCTTTCTAATCCAATTGAATATATTGAAGTAATTGACATGTCCTTCTTTGATCGGTTTTACCCAGTTTGATATAATCTCATGTAATCTGCAGGAATTCACTTGAAGGTGAAATTTACTTGTGGGTCTTCATCCGAAATTAACAAATAGTATCATTATAATAATGGTATTACATATTCATAAAATTACGATATATTTCTTAATTTCTACCAAGTATTAGTGATATAGAAACTCATTCAAAAAGTATATATTATTTTCCACTGTTTCAAGGATAAATTTGTTGGACTGAATTTGTGATAGTGCTTTTAAGGAAGCCATAGATGATCTATAGACTTCCTTGCACCTGTTTTTCCATCCCTGTTTGGCAGTTAAGTGGAAGAGCAAGGAAGCTGATCATTAGATTGACCCAGCTTTGGGGTTTTTCCTGGAGGATGTAAAGGAAAGTCAGGCGTACTAAATGAAACAAAGGAATATCTTAGAAACTGAAATTTCATGACCTACTTGAATTGAAAGCATCGGATAGGATGTAGCTTTTAACTCATTTAAACTCATTTATCACATTAATTGAAGTAACAGCAATAGTATTATTCCTTACTTTTGGTAAATGTAAAAGAAATTACAAAGTTGAATTACATATTTCTGTGTGAATATGTCTAGTTTTAGTTATGATTAGCACTTAGATATTTATGAATTACTGATTTATTACAATTTATTATTTTGGCTTGTGGGCAATATGAGGAAGGAACTTGAAGTACAAACTTTGGTGCATGCAAAAGCAACTCATTTAGGAAAGGTAGATTCTCTTTGACAACATTAGTAATTAACGCACCTCTTAAAAGTAATCTCCTAGTAAGCATTTCTGTATTTTAGGGTGCAGTTGGTAATAAAGGTGAATTTGGTGCTCCTGAAATTCCTGGGGAAAAGGTATGATGGTTTACTATTTGATCAAAATGTATGATCATTTTATAAAGTTGTGTCAGATAGGATAGGAAAATATACAGAACAAGTCCTGCAGTTCAGGGGTAAGCAAGCTGTGGCCCTATAGTAGGGCTGTTAGAAACTCTCACTGTAGGATTTTGTACGTAAAGTTTTACTGGAACACAGCCACACTCATTTGTTTTTGTATTACCTAAGGCTGCCTTTGTGCTTCATGGCCAGGTTAAGTAATTGTGGCAGACTGTATGGCCCACAAAATCTAAAATATTTACTCTCTGGCCCTTTGTTGAAAAAGCTGGCTGATCCCTGCTCCAGAACATTGGCCGCTGTTCTCTTAGCCCCAGGGCTTCTTAAACTCACCATTTTATATGTCATATGGTGTCTTAGTATGTGTTTCACTGCAGACAAAAATTAGGTAATTTATGTAAACATTTTATATATAGACTGTAAGAGATACTATAATTAAAAATAGAAGAAATATATTTCAGTCTATCAGTAAAATGCTATACTGTAGGCTATAGCTCATAAAATGATTGATTTTTATGTTTCTCCTCTAACACCACAAAGATGCTTCCAAACAATAAATTCACTCACAGGAAGTTACTGTTGCAGTTTAGCGCCTTACTCAACTTCAGTTTTTGTAGAATATTTTGAAAAGTGTTGTATTTGTATATTAAACTACAATCACCTTGGCATGTTTTCACGTGTTTTCACTATATATAGGATTATATATATAATCCTATATTAATATTAATAACTTTGCTAAATTTTTAAAGTTCTCAGATGTTGATGCCAAGAAAATTCTCTTCTTTATGAAAATAAGCTTAGTAGAAGTTTTTGTAGCATTCTAGCTGCACTGATTCTCAAGTGAGTTCATTGTGTCTCATTATCTAGAAGGCCATGACCATTGAGGTTTTATTCACCTAAAGTGGGCACAGGAATAACTGAAGCTAAAGCGGTAGGAAGTTCAGAGGTTGTCAGACAGATATTTTTTGAGACCTTCTTAAATGTGTCTCTGGTATCTGACTGCTTCATTGATGCTACTTTTTCCTTTCATAAATTATTCAGTCTGATATGCAAATTCTTGACTTGTATAGGAATATAACTGTTGGACTCAGCAAAGTCCAACAAACTCTATTGCAAAATAATACCTTGCTGCAAGTTGATGTTTATTTGGGCTGCTATCTTCTTGTTTAAGCTTACTGATGGCATTAATTGACGATTCTTCATCATAAATAAAAGCTTCTTTAAATACTTCTTCAAAGGTCTAATTGTTTAAAAATGTATTTTCTCTAGAGGATATTATTTGATCACCTAAAGAGATGCTCCAATCCAAATTTGCCTTGTGCCCTTATTCTACCAGTCTCTAAAATGCATCACAATAATCTGATTGTTTAGATTTCAGATCATTAGGAGTTTTTGAATTATTCTGAACACGGGAATCTTTTTAAAAACATATGCAGAATCACTGAAGTGCTTAAACTATAAAACAGATTGCTTGACTTTATTGTGGGATGTAACGTGAGACTCATATACATTTTCATAATAAATTATGGCATAGCAGGATAGCATTCCCTTTGATTACTTTAAAACAGAATTTATCAAGATTGGTATAAAATAGCATTAATTTTAACACTCCAAAATGACATCCCTTGGATCCTCATGTATGACAACCAGGTGCAAACTGCTACTGATTGGCTGTGGAACAGGTTCTCAACTCCTGAAAAGGTGATGTCCACAGACTGACAATGTAAGGACTAGATGAAGCATTCAGTAGAATCAATCCTGTCAAAAGTTGATCAAATGAATTGCAATCCAGGGCCATGATAGTAAGAAAATCAGTCTAGAAAGTTAACTATGCAAGCCGAGAAATTCTCTGGAAAAAAAGAGAGTTTCTTAGGAAACAGAGGACATTTGGGGCAACACGAAGGAACTGGAGCAAGTCAGTATTGCAGAGACAGGCACTACTCAGAACTAAAGTTTTTTTTTCTTGTCCCAGAAGTCCACTTTTGTAGAAAGAATCTTGTGTAGTGATTCATCTTATATTTCATTTAAAGTAAAACTTTAGTGAATATAAAGGAATATACTGACAATCTAGTTAGACGAAGTCAGTCTGAAAACCGAGATCCTTAGCCCTTGGTGCCCATTTGGTCAAAATGGTGACGGAGAAGGTTTTGCAATATCAATTAATGAGTATGTCTGTGTGAAGACACTGTTCCTAGATAACTTAAGAAGCTAATATCGGAAAGAAGCAGCTGTTTTTATGGTGTTCTAAAACCACGGCAAACTTGTCCTTGCAAATACTCTCTCATATTTCCTCAGGCAGTTTTCTTCTGGGTCTAATTTACTTGAGTTGCTCTTAAGGGGTCTCATAGACAATTAAAGAATTCACGTAACTTCCAGTTGTGCTAAATATGGTGGCAGATTACATTTTGCTCTTGGTTCCCGGATGCACGCATCATCAGAGACCCTACTTAGTGGTTAATATCTTTCCAATACCTACAGAAGCATGGAGTCTTTGACCATTTTCTCTTCCCAAGGTTTCAGTCCCTGGTAGTGCCAGCTAGGCTTCTAACTTGTCACTTCATGTAGCTGTTAAAGGGGTGTGACACTCTTGAGTGAAACAAATGCCGCCTCAAGAGTGTTTTTCTCACTTCTATAATCCACAGGTTACCACTGATTTAAAATAATTCTAATGAATGTATACAAAATGAAAACAAGAAAGTTACTAACATTATCTAACAGTGGGTTAATAAACTGTAAAAAAAATTTAAATTTCAAAATTTTAAAATCATACTCATGAGGTTTATGTTTGGGGTGAAATATTTCTGTTATTTTACAAGAAAAATAGTTTGTCAGATTTTTCTAAGTAAATTTCCAAAGAAAAATGATCAGTTCTTAACATGTGGGTCACCTCAGGGCTTTGTATTCCACATTTGCCTCAATGTGAAATATGTGCATCTTCCAGAGTAACTTATCCAGCATCCCCTTAACTTGGACTCTGCTTGTCAGCAGTTATAATTCTTTGTTTTGTTTTGTTTTACATAAAATTTGAAGTACTTAAGAGTACTGTTTAAAAATAAATAACTAAGATGAGTTGTTTAACTGTCTCACTTGGAGCAAAAACATATGTACAATACCATAGAACATATATCTCAGGTCTAATATTCTCAAAGTGAAGTTTTTTTCTAACGTTAGTATTGAAGCTAGGCAACTGATTTATATTAATGGAGTGAAGCATATTCTGAGCAGTACGAAATATTAATTTGTACATTAACTATACTTTACACTTACATCAATGTCATACTGCAATAAATTAAGTGATTTGCATATAAATCACATTATTCTAAAATAAACCTACACTCTGAAATTTAGCTAGGTAATAGCAATAAATTTTTTTAAGTCAAGACTCTGAACAATGTATTAGTATACTGTGGTGGCATTTTTCCTCTGAGACCAAGGAGAAAAATAGTACACTAAAAACCACAATTTTACAAAATGTATTTATGAAATATGGAGTCATGAGGACCCTGAGGGTGAAGTATAGCATTTAGTTATGTTCTTTTGTAATTGTAATACTTATCACCCAGTACAGACTTGCAGTAGGCATTCTTAATCTAATATTAGCTCTAATCTAATAAAGTCTTACTGTTAAACATTGCAGAAAAATAACTGTCCCCTTTACATTTATTAAGAACAGCTATGATTTTGCCTAAGAGATTTGGTAAGTGTTCTGTTATGAGTTCATTTAAGAAAATCAATTCTGTGTAGCAGTATTATTAGGTAGCTGACGACTTCTGGTAAACTTGGATGGACAGAAGCCTCTGTCAATCACAATGAGTAAACTGGATGGTTCTATTTCCAAGAGAAGTGAATGACTCTAAGCATAAGATCACATGCATGCAGCCATACACACATACACACACACACACACGAACACATATGTTCACACCTTCCATCCTCATAGTGTGAAGTAGGAAAATGAGATGAAGATTTGAACACTATGAGCAAATTTTGCCCACTTTGCCCCCAAATATTATACTCAAACCATGTTTGTTTTCATTACCTGAATACTTCAAACAAAAAATTGCCTCATTTCATACTTCACTTATGTATGTAAACATAACATATTTCTCAAGAAGTGGAGAGTTTTTCCTAAATAGGAATAATTATTGTCCAATAATCTTATCCTAATAATGTGACAATAAAAATTGAACATAGAGCCTAATTTATGCTAAAACCCATATTCTATCTACTAAATTACTTTAAATTTGCCCTAAAATGCTTATTTTAATAGGAAAACTTAGTAAAAGTCAATTTTTCTCCCCATGGAGTAAGTATGAAGTAAATCATAACTGTCATTACTTTACCATGCTAATGTTAAATACTCAGAGTTAGACTGCCTGGATTTGAATTCCAGCTCAATTTATTAGAGAAATCTTACTCTCTAATTTAGAGCATGACACTTGGTCTCTCTACATGTCAGTTTTCTCTTTTATAAAATGGAATTATATTACATCTACTTCTAGCTTTATCTTAAGGATTAAACAAGATTATTCATAAAAGGGTCAGCACCTGGTATATAAATTTTTGGTAAACAACAGGTATCATTTTAACAATAAACAGTTTGATGATTCTATTATTCTAGCCTTACTGTGGGATCAAATTAGAACTTATTTGAAGGAATTTATACACTTCATCTTAGCCAAAAGGCCAAGAAGCAAACTTATTGAATTTATATTATTTATTCAAAATATATTTATAGGAAAATGTTAAAGTCATATATCTTATGTAACCTTGACCTCTTAAAACAAACTAGATGTTAGAAAACCAATGAATTCCTCACTTAATATAAATATGTACAAGAATATAAACTTTTACAATAGTAATAATAGCAGCCATTTACTCAATAAGTGTTATATGCTAATGCTATCAGGAGCCTTCTTCACATTATTTCATTCAATCCTTACAACACCCCTGTGAGGTAAGATTTATTGTCACTATTTCACAGATTAGGAAACAGATCTAGAGACAGAGAGGAAAAAAAAAACAGTAAAGTCAGGATTTGAACCTCTATCCATGGAAATCCATAGCTCTTGCCCCTTTGCCATATTACCTCATCTGGATAGCTCCTCAAATACTCAGATTTCATCTACACAAGCAGGTCTGAGTTAGATCTTAAATTTGTTTGCCTACCAATTTAGTGAACTACAGTTTGCTTTGGACATTCTGCTCCAAGGAGGGCTGTCTGTGTCTCTTCCCTTTAAATCCATGAACCCCTTTTAAACTGTATCTGACCCTAGAGATTCTGATTCTCCCACCTTCATAAGATTGCATTCACCTATTAAGAATCATTATGCAATTCACAATGGCAAAGACTTGGAATCAACCCAAATGTCCATCAGTGACAGACTGGATTAAGAAAATGTGGCACATATACACTATGGAATACTATGCAGCCATAACAAAGGATGAGTTTGTGTCCTTTGTAGGGACATGGATGCAGCTGGAAACCATCATTCTCAACAAACTATCGCAAGAACAGAAAACCAAATACCGTATATTCTCACTCATAGGTAGGAATTGAACAATGAGATCACCTGGACACAGGAAGGGGATCATCACACACCAGGTCCTATTGTGGGGATGGGAGGAGGGATAGCATTAGGAGATATACCTAATGTAAATGACGAGTTAATGCATGCAGCACACCAACACGGCACATACATACATATGTAACAAACCTGCACGTTGAGCACATGTACCCTAGAATTTAAAGTATTAAAAAAAAAAATTATGCATATGGTTTTTCACCGAATGAGAGGGTTTTGTTTAGCTTTACCTTCTAAAATAAGTATTATGGAAAAAAAATTTGCTTGGTTTCCAAGTACAGATGACATTTTAAGTGTGTTTTCAAACTTTCCATGCTTGACTCTCTGGAGATTCTTAGTCTACCCTTCATGCCCACGTCCAGGCAGCTCAATCATGGCCACTCTCCAGATTAACCTTAATGCAACACCTAATGTAGAAATTTTTTTCTTTACATTCTCCACCAAATATATATATATATATATATATATATATAATGTATTTATCAAAACCAAAAATGTTTAACTTAGTACCATGACTTTATAAAAATATAAAATAAATCAACCTTCTGGAAGTAAAAAAAGCTGTATGCATTAAGGCACTTAAGAAGTACATCTGATAACATGATGAGAGAGTGGCCAAGCTGCGTGTCTTAAAAATAGCTGGACTAACTATCGTCATTATATGAGGATATGCTTTGTGTGATGGGACTTTTCACCATAAACTCTGAAGCCCTCCATCACTGCAGTGAGATGAGACTGAATGAGCAGATCCATTGTTCCCTAACAGTCTTTGTATTTCTTTTCTGCTGGAAAATGAAATGACTATGATCTTTGAAACTTGATTTTCCCTAAAAAGACATTTTATGAGAAGACTGCAGCTTCAGAAAATAAAGGCAGATGCTGTTACAGTTTATGTAAGTGCAGACAAGGCCAGTCATTGTTGTGAATGATAATGAACTTTCTAACAGTACTGGTCCAGATGTAGCATTAATGCTTCAGAGACTCAGAAACTTATATGCATGTAGTATAAAAGCTAGAGAATTTTTAAGCCGTTTGGCTTCCTCTCTATATTTCTAGCCTCACCTAATTTTTCTGTGGACATTCAGAATTAAGCTTAATTTTAGACTTCCTAAGTTTAAAACATAATTTAAAATGCCTAATGGCATGTGACAATTTATTATAGAAATTGAGACCATTAAATGAGGAGGAAAAAAAGACAAATTAGCTTTATTCTGACAATGGAATACTTCCTGCCTATGAAATTGTTAAGTTTATAAAACAAGAGTGATCTCTACTTTAGAGAAAAATACGTCTTAAGCAGAGAATCACCTGTATATCTGTGTAATTTGGAAAATTCTCTAATGAGTGAAGGTATAGTCAAATCTACACACAGGATGGAACTTTTAATCATAAATAGTATGCATAGAAAAAATGACCACAAAGAAAACAGTTTTGTAAGCCTACTTGTTGGCTTCACTTGTTAAAGGTACGAGAATAAAACTTGAATTATCAGTGAAAATTGTTGCTTTTACATGGAATAATTGTCATTTAACTGTCTTATCTATAGACATATATTGACACAATACAGCACTAAAATAAGCAGAAACATAAGAAGGACAAAAGTAATAGAAGGACCGGAAAAAGAAAAAGAAACTTGTTCACTCTGCAGTTGATTTTATTTCTTAATGGTTTCTTATTCCCTTCTAATGCCTTCCACTCACACCCCAAGTAGAGCAGTTGGCAGGGAACACAACAGATGGATGACAAGCTCAACACATGCCGTGTATCTGGCACCCGGGCACTTGACTTTTATTTGTTAAACAGCCAGATTTCAAGAACCTAGTCTGCTAACGTTCCTATTTGGTTTAATGTACTACCAGCTTCCAGCACATAAATATTAAATATTGCCATAAGAAAGCTCACACACTCTCTGTTTCTCTGCATAGTTTAGTGGCTAATTATTTTATTCTTGGTGTAGGTTGCTGAGATACTGAACAGTGGATTTAAAGATATAACTGGTATTTTATAAAGACATCTATGATTTTAGATATTAGAGTTTCCTTAGAGTGGCTCTATCTAAAGGAGCTTTTAGTCAGACACATCAGGGACTGCCAAAGTCAGTGTAAGGTATTGAATGAACCTGTTAGGGAAGACTGGAAGATTTGAGCAGACGATCACAGATGATTGGTGTCTTTCTTTTCTATCTCCATCACTGCATTTTCAGATTATTAAACTCAAAACACATGCATTTTTTCCATGAATTCTGCTGGGTCACTAGGCAAAATTACAGCTTATCCACTCTACTCACATAGCACTTTATTTATATCACTAATATAGTGTGTGTCTATACACCCTGCTAAAATGTGAGCTCCTGGAATAGAAGGACTTGGGGTCTGTCTCATCTCTAATCCCAGCAACTGACCCAGCGTATGGTACCTGGCTGATTCTGGGTAAGTGTTTGTTGAGTTGTTCAGAATTCAAGGACTTAGCCCCAAGCCAGAAATAGGTAAGAGAAATAGAGAATGACTGTTAGAAAACTTTGCTGAGAAAAGATTGGGAAAGGCCCCCAGTGCCAGCAACACTCTCGTGAAAGTCCTTCATACTTTCTACAGAAGCATAATTTAGGGAAACAAGGGAATTTCCTCTTTGCACAACAAAGTTTACAGGTATTGCTTCCTAGAATTAAATATAATAGAAGTGTGTGCATCTCCAGAATTTGTTTGCCATTTTCTCATGGAGAAAATATGCTCTTCCCTCTCTCTCAAGCACAGATATTTAAGTTATATTGCTTTCTTTTTATTCAAACTAGGTTTGAAGATCTCCTAACTTTCTTACAACATTGTTAGGGTGTGTTCGTTCTCCATATCTTCATAACCATTTACTTCAGAGCTAGACATAAGTAACCAATGGCTTCCATGCATTTAAGGTCCAGTAGAAGTAACTGATATGGACTAGACATATAAAGTACTCATCACGAGGGATACTCCAGGCAGGAAATAGTTTGCAGTTACTGCTATCTCATTGTCCTCAATTAAGAGCTGACTGATGACACTGTCCTTCTCTTTATGTCTTAAATCATCTTTCACTTGTTAGAATCCTCTATTCAGATGTCAATCCCTATACTTCAGATATTTCAGTAGATGATTCACATTAAATAAGTATTTCTGTAGTATTTTTATGAAGTTTCAAATTTTTTTAAAAAACTGTCTTACAGTTAGTCTCACAATACAGTGAAAAGCCCAAACACTTGTGCTGACACTTTGAGAAAATCATCACAGTTACATAGGAGCCCAGATTTTGTAGTGGGTTCTACAACATTGACTAAAGCTTAATTCCCTAGCTTTGCTATGTATAGGAAGAAACTTTTACCTCTCCAAGACATTTCAAAATTACTTGGGTTTTCTTTTTGTTTTTTATTTGAACAACTCTTAGTACAACTTGTATTTAATTAATTTGAAAAAGGATTGTAAAATAACATCCCTTTGACAGGAAAACTTAAGGGTTGTAGTTGATTACAAATGTAGCATATGTAAGCAATTTAGTTTTTAACAAAAGCAAGTTGTATTAATAGAAGTACAAAACTGTATAGTATCCAGAACAAAGTGTGTGTGCATGCGTGTGTATGTGTGTGTGTGTGTGTGTGAGAGAGAGAGAGAGAGACAGAGAGAGAGAGAGAGAGAGAAAGTGAGAGAAGAGAAAGAGATGGTCCTGTTCTCTATTCCGTGTGAATAAGACCATTTCTGGAATGATGTGCTGAGTTCTGAGTGCCACATTTTAAAAGACATGACTGACCAGTGTGTGCCCAGAGAACAGGGACCATAGTATTAAGAGACTCCAAACTATCATTTGAAAAATGAGTGGTTTACTGAATAGAAGACTTGATAGTGGCACAAGGGATGTCATGTATAAGACCTATAACATTTATTTTTTCTGTGTAATTGCAGACAGAAGAAATAAGACTGATGGGCAAAATATGGGGAAGGTTAATTTGGGTTCAGAAAGCATTTATTCAGTAACCACACAGTGACTTTTTTTTTCTTTGCTCTCCACAATGCAAATTAAGCAGCAAAAGTACTTGACTTTAAGCTTTAAATAGAATCGGTGCCTTATCAGATTCTTTGGTGGAGTTGTTATACATAAATGCATGAATTTATATTTGCCTTTATATTTAAGAATGCCCATCCTGCTTGTTTTCTAGGCACATGCACCTGTATATACCTATGTACACACATATATATACACACTCAGGATAGTAGATTTTAAGAGAGTAGATGTTGAGTTAGCTACCACTAGCCACCCATACATACATCACTATGATCAAGACATGTATTGACTCATAAGAATAAATAATAATAGGATCTCATTCATTTAAGATTAAAGTTATAAATTGGCCTTATTCTGAGCATTAATGTGATTAAAATATCCCCATGCATTAACTGCATTAAGGATTCAACAAATATAAATCATTCAAAAAGTTTGAGATTTTAAACTCTATGCTATGTACATATTTTTTAACTTGGTAATTTATTTCTTAGAATGAAGTCCCAAAATATAGAAGGAAATACTTCTCCCCTTGAAATAAAAGGACTTAAACTGGATATCTGAAAAAAATAAAAATATATAGGTTTTTAAAAATTTCCTGAAACATTTAATGGACTGCCAACAGTTTAAGAACCATAAAATATTTCAATTTCTAAAGATTATGGCTGAATAAAGCAGGACTATAGTCAGTAATGTAGAAGTCACCTTAGTAATACACAAAATCAAAATCAGGTTTACTTTTTTCTGCCTGTTTTATTGGTTTTAGTTCTAGAATCCTGGCATTCCACTTCTGATATTTCTTCTAGTTATTTCATGCAATATTCAACTTAAGTAAATTTTCTTTTAATAAATATGAACTAATTAAAGGGGAAGTATTGATATATATCAAGTGGACATTAAATTCATATAGAGGGTTATGCTCCTAGAAAACTATGCTCTAAGTAAAATGATGGGTCAATTTTTTCAATACAGAAATATTATAATAGGATCTCAGACATTTTAATCAAAGGCTAAATGCCTAAATGTTAAAAAAAAAAAAAAAATCACAAAACTAGTCAAAGGCTAGTTATTTGCAAATTTTTTACTTACCTGCTTGCTTTATCTTTATTTGCTTGGTCTCATTAGTACTAGGTTTGCAAACTATAGCCCTAGGGAATGTGATTTTTTTTTCTTTTTCATCAAATGTCCTCTAGACAATATATATTTCCCACGCAATAAGAAATACATTGCTTCCAATGTCAAAAGAATCAAGAAAACTAATAATAATTTATAGTTTATGACTAGCTGTGTTTACTATTGAAAAATATGCAGTGATTACAAGGAGGTAAAATTAAATCCTGTGATCAGTTTTTCAGAAAGCAACCAGCTGACCCTAAACTTCACCTAACTTTGTCCTAAAAACTTCTCAAAGAGGTTATTTTGAATTTTGGAAAGGGTACTTTTTGATTGTCCTGTGAAGTTAAAGACAAGCTACGTATCATAGTAATAACCCAGGCAATGGTACTATCAGCAGCAACGTTAGATTTCTCCTGCTTTATATTACACATATTTATTAACTTGTCTTCCTGTAGTTTGAATTTGTACCTGAAAAGGAATACAAGTCCTTTCATAGAAAACCCTATAATGAAAAAAACATTCCTCAGAAATAGGTTTTGAAAGTTATCGTTTCTATGGGAATCATTTATTGTGATTTTCTTTCAATAATGAACTGAACTATTGATTGGAAGCCAAAGAAGAAGCATCTTATTTCTTCCTTGGACTGAAATTTTGAGGAAGGAGAGACAGCGGGAGTTCAGAAAAGAAAACTAATGTATACCTTCCAGTAATTTTAGGAGGATATTTATTTTATGAATAGAATTAAATTTGCCCTCAAAGTGCTTGTGGCGCCTAGAACTTTAAACCTGGTTGTCAGAGGGAGCATAAAGAAAGACTTCTTCTGTTGACATAAGTTAGGTTTTAGATAAACACATTTCCTATGAGATAATCAGTGATGTCCACTGAGTTATCATTGAGTCTAGAATTATGTTTATAAAACACATTCAGCCAAGAAAGAGCAGAGACCATTTAATGCTGGCCACAGGAAACACAGTATTTTAATTACAACAATCATAAAACCAGTGTCCATTAAAGACATATTCTCAATATCACAGCTTTAGAGAGTTTTGGTGCCCAATTAACAGTGCATCTAGGTGTAACCCTAACCTGACATATGGCAGGGTAGGACTTTGGGTGCCAGTACTCAGAGCACCTGCTACACGAGTGGGCCGTGAGCAAAGATAAAGAGGAGATACCATCACACCTTTTTTTCCCAAAAAAGTATTTTCAGCAGTGTATACCATATTGGCATACTTTAATGGATAATATGCCATATCTCGTGATCGTGTGTAACTAGTAATATGATATAAAACATTATATTGGATCAACTGATGAAAATAATCTGCTCCTTATGGACAAGTGGACATACTTCTGTGATGAGTAACAGGAGCTTCATTTCCATAGACTGTTTCCTGGCACCAAATACTTAATGTGTTTTCACTATCACTTTATCAAATGATACTGGAAGTTTCTAATGGAGTTGTGTGATGCATGAGGTCTCAAACTATAACAATTTGTTTAATGATAGAAATGTATTTATTATATAGATAAGTCGATTATATTTTGTTGATTCTCTAACATTTAATTACATTTAGCAGCAAAGTTTTACTTTAGTGTTTACTATATACTGTGATGATAGCCGTTATGCTGTAGAATACTTTGATAATTTAATCTAATATAAGAAAAACCTCAGTCTTTAAAATAATATGTGTGCATGTATGTAGCTGTACATCTCTGGTAAGAACCACTCAAACTTTCTTTAAAATGTGTTAATTAATGAAATAATGAAAATCTCCTTAGATTTAGACAGAATATTGCTATTTTAAAGTTTAAAGATGTGAATTTTTCTTCATAGATTTTGAACTTTGCTTAAATAATTCAAATAAATGATAACTAACTGCTTTCTAGGGAATGTTTAAAAACTGTTATCTTATAAATTCATTGTAAATATTTGATAGAAATAAAGCAGTTCCATGAAATTGTTAGTGTATTTTGAGCTGTCTAAACCTGGAAACTCAGAAGCCAAAGTAAATTCCTATAAGAAGGAAAATTCCTAAAACTCCATTGAGAATACACATCCTCCCAGGAGTATCTCATTCTAGCCTGTGTGATGTTTACAAACCAGACTTTTCAAGGAGATGACCCCAGAATTCCAGCAATGGAAACTGATAGGCATCTGTCTTTTTACCCAAGACAGAAACCAGATGAATAGAAAGAACTAAAAAGTATTCCAAGTAATTGCTTTATGTTAAATGGCACTGAGTATGTATTCAAAATTGATCTAATGGCAATCAGCAGATGTGGGTAAGAAAGTAAAACATGCTTGTACATATATAAGAATACACACACACACACACACACACGTATATATATAATATATATAGTGATAAAAATTCTGATTTTAGGCAAGAAGTCACTTAAAGCCAGATTTAAATCTTTTTCCAAAGACAGTGTAGGGAGACAACAAGGTATACAGAGTTGAAGTGTTTGGGCTCAAATTCCAAGTCTACTGCCTATTACTGTGCAATGACCTGTAAGAAGGTCATTGAGGCAGTATTATCTTCCTGATAGTTTTGTTGTCAGAACAGCAGTGCTTGGCCCGCAGAAAGCACGATGTCAGACTTCAATATTATTCCCATAAGTTTCAAAGAGAGAAAATGAAATGAGATACTAAGTAACATGTGGAAAAAACATAGGCTGTAGGGGACCTCAGTCCCAATCTCAGGTAAGTTACTAGTTGGGTGACCTTTGACACGTTGCCAAACCTCTCAGAGCCTCCATTTCCCTATTTTAAAAATTGAGGTAACAGTCCTGGATTTGGGAAATAAGGAATAGATGGAAAGTCCCTATGCATGATGGATATTCCGCATTAGGCTACCTTTCCCCACAACACTAGAACTATTTGTTAAAGACCACAAAAACATCTATGTTCGTATATCTTTATGGATCATAAACATTATTCTGTGTACTTCTTTTAGGGTGAAAATGGTTTACATGGTGCTCCAGGATTACCTGGTCAAAAGGTAAAGAGTTGCTGAATGTTTCATCTGAGTTAAGAATTTTAACATGTTAAAAATAAATTTGCATATAATATACTGAAATTTTATTTGATTAAGCTGAATTCACTCAAAGACTTTTAGAAAGCTATGGATATCTTTTCAAAGAGAACTCGTGGAAGCAATCCCCTCTTGAAGGGACCATTCTAGGAGGAAGCTTTATCACAGAGCTTTAGTAAGATGCTTCTCCAAAGAACTAAATGATAGTGCTTTCTGGGGAACGTGGAAGTGTACATAGCTGCTCTGGAAATGTTTCTGCTTTTATTAGTCAGAGTCTAAAATGTACAATAGAACACATTGTACTTCCTTTGACTGGTTTTGGTTACCTCTTGCTTATCTTCTTTTTTGTATATCCCAGATAGAACTAAACATAATAGTTACAATGACATAAAATATTAAATATTACAAAGATGCTGTAGACAACTATCTCTTCAAACATATTTTTCTTTCAGAACAAGGGATTCCTAATAAGTAAGGATTTTTGCATGGGCCAACCTGCCTCTTTCTGTGCCTGGTATCTTTCTCTTTACCCAGGGGAACTTTCTTTGTGCCCCTCTACTGTGCAAGGGCTACTTTCTTCTTCTGGGAAGAAGCATGGTTATCTGTGATAAGCATTACTGAAAACACAGAGACCATTATATTCCAGTTTCTTGGAGGGATGGGGAGCCACTTCAGGTGGGGCCAGCTGTCGTGATACCATCCAGATAATCCCGCCACAGGAGAGAGCATTATTGATGTAATATTAGATGCCCACCAAAGCCAAGCATATCATTTCTATGCTCTGGAGATGTTTTACAGGTTTTGGCAGCAACATATCACAAGTTACTATGCATGTAGGTTTTTCTCTATAGCTGAAAATACCATTTAAAAAGATATGCACTTATTTATAGTTACAGATTGTGTTCAAGAATTTATTTACTTGGCCCAGTAAAGATAATAAGATTGAACTGGCAGCAATGAAATGGCAAGCTTCTGAATTTCTTCACAGCAGCTCTAGACAAAACCCACTGATACAGCATGTGCTGCATCTGCGAGTCGAGTTGCAAGCCAAGGGATGTGCAGATTTATCTGCTGGGAAATAGTTTTGGACTTTCCAGCAGCTGTTTGTGGTGGCTGCATCATGCTGACATTGTGACTGATGTATTGGAGGCGTTTAGCAGCTTCAATGTCAGCTTGAATTAACAGATCAAGTTAAAGTCTATATTTTAGGAAAAATGGTAGAAAAAAATATAGACCATGCATTCAGTGGTAAAAAGCAATACCTAACACCCGACCTATATTCTTTCCTGGTAACTTTTAGGGGGTAAATGAAGCAAAAATAATTATTTAATTAAATGTATGTAACACACACACTTACACACATATTACTTAATTATCTAATTATATTATCTAATTATGTATGCTATTTAATTATATAATCATATACATATATGCAATTATGTGGGTATATATATAAAATAACATACTCACAGACTAAATATGTATGTATATATGCATGCACCTTTCTATATAGTAAAAAGCTGGCATTCCTTTTCATATAATTAGTATAAGTTTTATATACCAAGGGTCAACTTGTTGAGGCATTACAGAAAAAATCTAGAGATCAGAAACCCTCTATCTCCTGTCTCTGTGCACTCAGGAAATGCTTGCTAAATGCTTCTTGTGCTCCAGGCCCTCCAAGGGTGGAGAGATACACATGACCCGTTCCCAACATTCACTTGCTGGCTATGTTGTCATGAGTGCTTGATTCAATGAACTTTTGTTGAGTGTGTGAATGAAACATCAGTTAAAGGGAGAAGTAAGCTTGTCAGATCAGAGAGGGTGTAGATGAAGAAAGGGAGACGTACACCTTTTAGTATAAATATGCTGATTGAGAGTCAGCAGCCCTCCAAGCACCAATCTTCTTTCTGTGACTGAGCCAGGATAGTGGACAGGAAAAAGCATAGCACTGGTATCAAAGGTAGAGCCAGAACCCTTGGGTTCAAACCTGAACTCATTCATCATGAGATACTCATCAGAATGGTATTCCATAGGAGTCAGCTTTCTAAGAAGGCTGTTTCCACTGAATCTAGTAAAATAAATAGTAATACTAAGAAGAATGGCTAACTTAGTCTTTGCCAGACACTATGAGGATGCGTCAAATTCTGAAATCAAACTTTTGAGGAAGATAGTATTATCATACTTATTTTATACTTGAGAAAATTCAGGCTTATCAAGATTAAATTGCCTTGGAAGTAGTGAAGCTGTAGCTTATAACTTAGAAAATGGTTGCTTTAGTGTTTAGAAATATTTAAATCTTATGTGACTTAATATTGGTTTAGAGCTTACATGTTAGAAATGGTTATTTATAATTATTGATTTTTAATTGTTAGAAACATCATTTTATTGTAAAAATTGCATGTATTGTAAGTATCAATTTATTACTATATACATTTTATTCCTCTTCTACAGGGAGAGCAAGGTTTTGAAGGCAGCAAAGGAGAAACTGGTGAAAAGGTAAATATCTCTTTTTACATTCACGTCTGTAAAAATAAATTGTGTTCCTGAAAATGTTTTGAAATAGAATATTTAACTTGTTTTGTGCATTCCCTATAAGCAATTTAATAATTTTATAGACATAACTAGAACATTTATTTCAATTAAGGTAGAGTAAATATATTAATGATTGCCAGAAATCTTTCTAAACTTATTTGGATGGTATTAATAGATATTTCTAGTTAAATTTGTGTGATTGATATGGAAATGATTTAAACATTTATAAAGCATTATATTTTTATATTGTGAAATCATTCACTAAGTATCCAATTATTTAAATAAATGCTTTGTTTATATGTACACCTGGTTTATCGGTGGAATTTTTTCCTGAAGGAATAAATTAGAACAACTAACTGTAAAAGTCAGGATCCCACAGAAAAGAGATGGCATACTAAAACTGGAATAATTTCAAAGAGTTTAATAAAAGCATGGTTTAAAAAGTATGGGCAAGGTATAAGAAAACCACAGGGATTGTGCAGTATCCCCGGTCAGGTTACAGCAGACTCCTTAAACACCACATAATTACCAGACACAGAGGCAGAGAAACGTGTGGCGAAGGCTGGAGACAGTCAGCCCAAGATAAGCACATAAAGGGGGAGCCAGGGCAATAAACACCTCCACCCCACTATCCTCCAGCCTTCAGCTCTCCTACTGGACCCCACTGGCCAAACCAAATTGAGAGCCAGTATGATAGAGGAAGCCTATAAGCCTCAGTCTCCCGAAGTCCAGAGCAGGTGGGTAAGGGTGGACAGTGGATCTTGAGGGAACAATGGCAGATGCCAGCCTACTAATCTAAGTGCTGTCATTTAAAGTAACCTTCTTACAAAACTAAATTCTAAGTGGTTAATTTTACATGTTAATATTCTATTATAATAAATAATTACTGAAAGTCATTTGATAGTGAAAATATTTTAGCAATCATTGTTTTACAAATTTACAACTTTCTATTCAAAGTACTTTTCCTTCAGATAATCATTTGAATCCTTTTTCATTTCAAAAATCTAGTTTTGTTTTTAAATAAAACAAAAACAGTACCATTCTTTTGTTTAATAACTCTTGTATACATCAAATGTATATATGGAATTGGATGGCCAGGAGAGCTAGAAAGGAGAGTAATCTCAAATTAGACAGTATTGCCTGTATTTTGCTTTCTTACCAGTGACCAGTTATTTGCTTTTTCAATAAGTGTTTATAGAGAGAATGAGCATCTATTATAATTATAAGACAAATTACACGTTACAAACTACATGATAATTACTTTTCCTCACAGAACTGAGAAAGAAAAAAGAATGGCTTTATAATAACCATACTTTTGGAGATCATTTCATTAAATGATGACTATTTTTAAGGTGAACGTCTTTTCTTAGAAATCCCTTGGACATTTTTCCTTTAGAATAACAGTCATTGGAAGGCCATGTCTTTAAATAAATGCTTCCTGTATACATATTCCTGATTTATTAAGTGGGATTTTACCTGTAGGAATAAGTAGTGAATAAGCGAAAACAGATATATTCTCTGTAATTTAAAGTCACAAATACACTAAAGTCTTAGTAGTTGTTTTGATAGTTTATATATATAGTAGGTATAGCTCAATAATAAATAGATTCTCACAGGCTACAAGGCATTAGAAAACCATTCACCATATTTGGCTTCAAGGATTTTCCTTCTAGTTCCTCATATCAATTAACTGTTGCATTTAAATAGTCAATTTCACTACAAGGTAGAAATATGTTTGTAGAATGATTGAAATATATTAGAAAAAAATAAAGCATCAAACAGAAAAGACAGTATGTACCTTGAATGAGAATCCCAATTTAGATGATTTATAGTCAGATATAAGATTCATGTAATAACCCTTATATTATTTTGATTGGTGCAAAAGTAATTACATGACACCAACCAAATAAAAATGATGTTCTGCTTTATTATTTACTGTATATTAAATTTTTGAGCTTTTTCAAAGTCAACATGCTATGTATTCTGACCCAGAACCACATGTATTTTTTCATAAGATAAATAATTGAGGTCTTGTAGTTCACTTTATTTCTAGATTAGAGTTAAACAAGAAAAGTCTATGAAACACTCGCATTGGTGTGACAACAGCATGAGAGTCTTGGATTACTCACAACATGATTTATTTTCTGAAGAAAGTCAATCTACCTTGTACTTTAAGGTTTTGTGGAAAACTGAGTATATAATCATTTTCTAAAAACCCACTTTTCTTCCTTAATTACCCTACTGTGGCCTTTACTGTGTTTGATTTGACTGAGTGACAAGTCACCAGTTGCATACAACAATTCAGGACGTTGTTATTGGTCAGAGATGTCGTATCTTCCAGAAACACATAGTTACTGGTCAAAATATAAAAATTATATCAACTGCAAAAGGTAAACTACCATGTGATATTTTCAGCTGACATTCCTATAATGCAGTGGAAACCAAGTGGAGAAATCTGCTTCTCCCATTATGGCTACAAAACTAGCCTTCAGGCCAACCGAACTCAATAGACTAACAAAGTAGCTCCTCAAAGAGTTGAACACTCTGTCCTTAGTCCTGAGAAAAACCTGTGGCACTAGAACAAGTATAAAGGACCTCATTTAAAGTATATTTCTAGATCTATAGAAACTTGTAACAACATTCCTGAACAAACACAATTCAGTCAAGTCAGTCCTGAAGTGAAAGTTATTTTAAGGGGTAGTTAGTTCTCTCAGAAAGGTTGCTGGTGCTGACATGACTCTCTCAGATGACAGCTATTTGCAGGTGTACCATGCTTTGGTTTATCATGTAGACCTGTAGCAATGACCCCATCCCACTTCACCATCCCTAGCTGGCAAATTTAGGTGTATATCACCCAAGGATCCTTGGGCTCTCCAACAGCATAACTCATGAGGCAGGAGGAACAGAGGACCGTCCCCACAGCTGAGATCTGTATTTTGGCTTCTCTGTCTCTATAGGAGTAGTCTTCTGGGGATTTTCCTTAGATTCCTTCAGTACTGTTATTATAGTGCAGGCTGCTACTACAAGCAAAATACAGAGTTCAATCCTCAGATAACAGTTATCCCCATAGGATCTATCAGCCTTCCCAGCAATGATTTTGTCAAACTCTTGTTATGTAACCAAATGTAAATGCATGAACTAAGCTCTTACATTACGTTAGAAAAAGGCCATTTAGCAAGGATTCATTCACATGCGCTTCACTCCTTAACCCCCAGCCCAGGTTTTTACTTTATGTCCTTGTGAAGATAGAAATATGACTTGGTTACATTTATGAAAAGAAGCAGCAAATAGAAAATGAAATGTAAATATCTGCCTCATTATACCATTCAATATTTTTAAGTAATTGCTTCAAATCATATAATTTAGTTTGCTTTTAAAATGATGATTATTTTATGTTGTCACTCAAGCTCTAACTTGAAGTTTAAGAACTAATTTTCTCAAAGTTAAACTTAACTGCAGAACCTATTGTTAAATATCATTTGATTGCGAGAAATATCCAGTGGCAACCGCTACTCATACCTTACTTTTCTTGATTTATTGCCTAAAATGTAGTCAATTTGGTTCACTGAAGAGTGATGTTTAACTTGGGCATATATGGTGGCAAATTCTTACCTGGATCTAAGATGCTTCTGCTGGTGTGGAAAGTTTCCATTTGGGAAATTAAAGTTATCTGACCTCTTGAGGGCCTCTTAAGTTTGATGAAAAGAAAAAAGCAATCAAATCAGCACTTCCTCGTGAACTGTAAGACTGAAGGAGAGGTGGAGAGCATCCAACATGTGGCATATTCTGCAGCTCTGAGAGTTCGTGGTTGAGCAAGTTCTTGCTTTCTCTTGTTTAGGCTTCTGAGCATTATCTACTTTGATAATCTTGATTGCTGATCTTTTCTTCCACTCTGGGTTATACTAATAACAATAAATGCAGACACAAAACTAACAAGTGCATATGGTCCCTGCTTTAACTCATCTCTTAAAACTGTTGTTGGAAAACTGGTTGTAAATTTCCAGTGACTTGTGATTTTTTTATTGTCTTCTTCTTACCAATATATAATCTAGATTCTAAAATGCCATATGAGATATGTATTTAAATTAGAAAATTGTGTTTGAATATTTATTACTCTGGTTTTATAGTGCTTGCAAATATTTTTCACCTGACAGAATCCACTGGAAAAGCATTCCACAGACCCCTATTCTTAGTTGATTTATTTAACTCTATATTGTTATAAAATTCTGTACAAAATGTAATATTCAAATGAATACAATTATTTAAATGTCTATTATAACCTAGCAAAAAGTACACATATACTTTACTACCCCCAAACTATCTGGGGTTATTTATAATTAAGTCATACATCTAAACATTTGTATTTCTTTTATCACCTGTCAGCATCAGCTAATTTTCAGATGACATAATTCAAATTTTTGTAAGCCAGCCTAAAATAAAATATATTTAGGCTTGATGCTGATTGTATTAGTATTTATTTTATTAGCACTAATTTTCTATGCCACATTTTGCCTTCAGTGGTTACTTTTGAAGATGTGATGGGGGAATGGAAAATGCTTAACAGAAAATGTCTTCACTTACCTATTTCATAGGTTAATCATTCATACTGTTTTCTTATCAAATGAATATTAAAAAAACAGCAGCAGCGAATTCATTCTTGTTATTCTGTTGCTTTTTTGTTTTCACCATTAAAAATATGTCAGCAATCATGATATGTCTCATAAGCATGTTGGATAATTTACTTGGTAGCATTTTGTTCATTTATTTCAGATAGATAGATTTAACTTTTATATTTAACTTGTAACAGCAGAAGTTGGATAATCAGACTATTTTTATACCAGTATCACAAATAAATAATGTCGCCTGCCAGCAACTTTCTAAAATATTGACTTCTAGCATTAAATATCGTGAAATTATAGTAACTCAGAAAATCAATAGTGATCATTTGCTACTAGAAATGTCAATTATGGCTTTAAATAAACCAGGACTTTTACACTGAAAAATCTTTTTACTTTTGTCAATTTCTCATTCAATTGTTGTGGTAATTACACATAGAACATGAGAATTTGAATGAGTGGTTGTGACTTTGGGCCACTTAAAATTTGGTATTGAGTGAGAAAAAGCCCAAATGAGGATGTTTATATAATATACATAAACAATTATTCAGGACATTCTGGGGCAGCATCTAGATCACTCAACAGGGAACCAACATTCTTAAGTTTCTGGAGTACCACCCCAAAAAGAGCCTAGACTTGATGTTTCTTTTGAAAGTGATGGTGACATGTCATAAAATAAATGGCTTCACATATCTTTGTGTTCTGTGTTCCAGTCCAGCTCTGTAATGCCAGCTGTGTAAACTTGGATATGTTCCTAGCTTTCTTTATCATAGTTTCCTCTTTTATAAATAAAGTTAGTTTCTATCTCATAGAATGATTGCAGGAATTAAATGAGTGCTGGTGAATAAAAGATATTCAATAAATGTTAATATCCTCAACAGCCAATATATAAAAGTAATATAAAATCTTAATATTTTGACAAAAATTGATTTGACAGAATTATTATATATCTTTATTTGAGTAATGTTAATTCCTAATTTTTCTTGTGAATAAGTAAATAAAAAGAGGATATAGTAGTTCGCTACTGATATGTAACAAATCACCCCAAAACTTAGTGACTTAAAACATTCATTTATTTAGCTTGTGATTATATGGTTTAGAAATTTACACTAGGCTTAGCTCAGTGATTTTTTTTTTATCTCGGTTGACCTTATCTAAGTTTGTTCATACAATTCGCCTGTGTTATCTGCAGGTTGTGCATCCAGGAATTATGCATCTGTGGATTCACCCAACCGTGAATCAAAAATAAATATTGAGAAATAAAAATTAAAAATAACAATACAACAATAACAAATAATGCAAATAAAAAACAATATAATCTAACAACTATTTACGTAGCATTTACATTGTATTAGGTATTATAAGTAAACTAGAGATTATTTAAAGTATATGGGAGGATATAAGCAAATACTACTTCCTTTTTTTATAAGGGACTTGAGCATCCATGAACTTTGTTATCAGCAGGGGTCCTGGAACCAAACCCCAGCAGATTCTGGGGGAAGAGTGTATATCGCTTCTCAGTTGCCAGGTTGGCTGAGGGTGGCTGGGCTAGTTTGGCCTCTGCTAGACAACATGTCTCTACTCCAGATGATCTCTCATCTTCCAACAGTTATGCTGGACTTGTCCTCAAGGTGAAGGCAGGGATCCAAAAAGAGGAAGCAGAAGCATAAAAAGCCTCTTTAACCTCCTTGCTCAAAGCTAGCTTGCCCCCACCTCCACCACCACCATGTTCTATTGGTGAAAGCCAGTCTCAAGCTCAGCCTAGATTCGAGGAGTAGGAAAACAGATTCCACCTCTTGATGAGAGAAGCTGCATAGACACATTGCAAAGGGTGTAAATATATGGAGGGGTGAAAAAAGGGGCCATTTTATAATAAATCTAACACAAATGACATAAAATTTTATTTTAAATTAACAGTAGAGTAGAAAGGTTAAACAGATTTATCAACTTTACTTCATTTTCCTCCTTCTCCCATGGCCTAAAATATAATTCTTAAAGTTAGGTTTATATAGTGGGACTTGCAGACTGTGTCAAAACATTTTGAATTTGAAATGGTAGAAACACTTTATATGTAATAGGAAAATATTATTTTAAAAATCTTAACTAGAATGGGAAAAAAGAAATACAATATATCAAATAATTAAACCAAGGAATGGTTTTGTACTTATACATTGCCACATGTACTTATTAACTTTAACTAAACTAAAACTGATACAAACATAAATGGAAAAAACAAGTCAAAGTTGAAATTTGTTTTTAGGATTTCATGATTAAAGCTTCTTGGTGATTATGCCTAGTATTCAAAACTAATGCAAGAATGTTAAATACTGTTATTATAAATATAGCACTTTCCCTTCATCACTCTAAAGCAACTGTCAACATGTTACCTTACTTCCCGTGAATTCTCTCTTGGTTCACCTTGCAGAGTTCTAGTGAACATCAGCATGTTATACAATTGTTTCCTTTACCCTAGTAACATGTAAACTAAACTTCTACAATTTTTAGGAAAAACTTTTTGACAGCTGACTTAAAAAATAAAGAGAACAGATGGAGCAAAATAATAACTATGATTTTAAAAATCATAGCAATTTATCTGTGGCCAATGATAATTGGTATGGGAGTAACCATGCCAACTTTCAATTATCCATGGTAGCAGGCAATTGGGAAAGAGTGATGGTAATCCCACAGCCAAGCCAGAGGCTTAATGCTAGTCATTACAGATTGCGTATTATTTTCCTAATTCCTTACTGTGCTCGTGAATAACTCTAATTTATGTGAAATATGTTTAACCCTCTGTTGTTGCATCACTTGCTAGTAGTTATAGAAAAAGTAAAATGTCCAGAGAGAGAGAGAGAGAGAGAGAGAGAGAGAGAGAGAGAAATAAGAGGAGAATAACTATAAAGGGCTATAATATTTTATGAACTTTAGTCTTTTAAAGTATTATTTTAATGATTACATAATATTTCACTATATAGATATGTAATATTTTGAGCATTCCCTCATTGTTAGAAATTTAACAACACCTGTTAAATGTGTTTTCCTATTTGTATCACTGGTAACTTTAGCAAAATAATTTTGATGAATAGAGAGTAGAAGCCAGGTTGGAGTTTGCTGAAGAGTTAAATTACAGGTGACCAGTAAAGAGGGCATGCAGAAAAACCCTTGCAAGAACTAGCTGTGAAGAGGACAACAGCCATAGGACAGTAACTGGATAGGGTGTGGATCATTTAAGAAGAATACTTTATACCAAAATCCAAGGCAATCATAAGGTCCTTGGCAGGAAATATTCTTGAACAAGTTAGGACCCAAAAGAAAAACATAGACTAGTTCACTAATACAGAGAATTCCAAACGTTTTATACTTCCTAAGAAATGTCAGACTTAGGCCATCATCTTTAAGAAATTCCCATTAAAATCTAGAATGAGACAAAGGTATAACTGCTATTATTTAACAATGTTCTGGAATTTCTGACCAGTGTCAATTTTACTTCCAAATTATAGTTTAAATCTATTTCTCTCCATCTACCCCAATGTCACCAAACCATAATCATTAGTCACCTCCTAGTTAATCTCCCTGTTCTCACTCTTTCTCATTCATTCTCCAAATTATAGTCAGATGCCTCTTTACGAAACTGTTCATGTGACTTCTATTTTTAAAACATTTTAGTTGTTTCCCATTAGGTTAAAATCCTGAATCCCACAAGGTCCTGCACAGTTGGACGTAGACGTGCTTCTCAGAACTCATATCTTCCCACATTCCCTGTTTCTGCTTCTATTCCAGCCACACTGACCTTCTTTCAGTTCCTTGAATGTGCCAGCACTCTCCTGACTCACAGTTGTCCATCAGTGTCCCCACTGCTTTGAATATTTTCCCCTTCATTTAGCTTCCCTCTATCCACTTAGCACATCTCAAAAGTCATTTTCTTGGAGGCTTCCTTGACTCTCCAGTCAAAATCTGCTCCCTTTGTTATAATTTCTCTTTACCTTTAACACTACAGTGCACCTGTATAGCATTTACCACAATTTATAATTATGAATGTACTGGCCTGAGGATTTTGTTTGTTTGTTTTTCTTTCTCCAATAGAGTAGAAGCTTCAAGAAAGCAAAGACCATGTCTGTCTGTGTACGTTTTTATCTCTAATAATTCAACCCAGTTGAATGCCTAGCACATAAAAGTATTCAATTAATTAATTCATTACTGCAGGGAAGTAGTATAGACAAAGTTAAGTAGTGTTTCTTTTCAGCCTCCAGAAGTATTTAATAATTATTATCTTGATGCATTCAATTCAGTATTAACTCTATTTTTTTCAGACTCCTACTATTGAATTTGTGAGATATATCTAGGGATAAAAATTAATTTTACATGTATGGCCCTTAGAATTGTGTTTAAAAAGACAATATATATAGCAATAGATTTAATAGTATACTAAAATTTACACAGGAAAATTGGTTAACCTAGTATATTTCCATTTTTTATTATTTGTGAATCACATTGCCTTTTGGCCAGCACTATTTAGCTCATTATTCTATAAAATAAAATACAGTTCTTTCAATACCAGATATTACAATGTCTTTTGAATTTAGTAGTAATGTTAAAGTTGTCTATTGGCTCCTGTATCATAATTTTAGTTTCCGATTACAGTGGAATTTTGGGCTATTGACTGTTGTGAACCTAGGTTGGTTTTGTTAAGGAAATTTATTCACTCACTATTTTATGTAATTTAAGGACAAATAAATATGAAAGTTTGTGGCCATATAATAAAGAATTAATAGAAAAACCATGATCCTCACTTATATAATGATTAAGGCAACTTGACTTTTAATAGTTTCTCCTTAGTCAGTGCTGAGTATAAAAGGGTGGTTTTACAATGTGTCTACATTTTGCTTTTATTTTGACCTTTACTCCATTATCCTATTTGTTCACTCCAGGCTCTGGAGCTGCCTCAGGTTTCTACTCTTAGCTTTTGGTTTTCGCTTTCTCCTTTCTCAGGATCTGCCTATGCCATAGACTCCACTTCCTCTGCTCTGTGCTGAGCTCCTTGTCCTCAGCTGCTCATTAACCTCATCACCCCCACTGCTTTCTTTTTCACTTGTTTGACTTTCCTCCCATCAAGCCTGATTTCCACTTCAGATTACTTTCTTTCATTTTTTCGAGTATTTTTGTATTAAAACACAAGGAATAGATCTCTTAGGCAGTCCCTCGCCACCACTACTCCTGAGCATTTCTGAATGCAACTGAGTTTAAATTAAGAATTGAGTAAAGGCAACTCTCACATTTGGTGTGAGGTTTATACTCACAGGGTTTTTAGTGTATAAAAAATAGATGTGGTTTTTTATTTAATTAAGAAAAACAGAATGGATTTAAAAATCTAGCAATTGCTTCTGCTTAATACAGTCATCAAATATTCATAATTTCTAACTGTTTTTTAGTAAATCTCAATTAATAGATATACTTTATTAACTAAATCTCTTTGTTGGAGTTACATTCCAGATGGTAAAAAGATAATTAATTCAATGTCACCAAATATTCAATGACAGGTGTGTTATTTTTATTTAGAAGCTACTGGCATGTGAACTTCTTTCACAATCAATGTAAAAGCAATTCACTCTATAGGAATTGCTGAACAAGTGTGTCCTACCAGACCGAAATAGCAGAATTCCACTGCACAGAAAACAGAGGTGTTAGTGCAGCTGCTGTTCCAAGTGGATGTTGTACAGTGACTAGCTGTTTTGTAAGTTATTGTCTAGGCTCATGGCCGTCTATTGCTTCTTAGTCTAGTATCTTAAAAAATTATCACTGGTTTTTATTTTCCTTGATAATCCTTACAGTCTCCTTTAAGAACCTCCCCATCAATGATCTGTTCTACTATCAGTAAAGGATTAATTAAACAAGACAGAAATGAAATAATCAATTTGCTTCGTCTTTTTTCACTTTTCCTTATTGTTCCTCATTTTCTGCTGCTAATCATTTTATGTAATCAAAATTCAAGACAAAATGGTAAAGTGATAATGCTTTGGGCAAACATTTTGTGGAATGTTATTTTAAGTACCTGCACTTGTCCAGCCCTGGGGAGGAGTGTGGCAATGCAGATGGCTTCAGCTGGCTGTATTCCAGGGGCTCACTGATAGTGATCCTGCCTCCCACTTAAGGTTTACTTATGTGTACAAATGAATCATGGAGTTCATGTCTTAGTAAGAACTACAAGGCTGGAGCACATGATAGCACCCAGTAATCACAGAGCAAATCAAGGATTCTTCCTAAAGTTAGTGGAAAGGTAGGAAGTCATCTAAATAGACTTTCATCCTTTATCTGCATTTGGACAGGTGGCCCACCAGGCTCTGCTCATTAATGTTTATAACAGACAATTCTAAGTTCTTTATTTTAAGCCAAAATTTATTCCCTATTATTTTGACCAATCTATCCCAGTTCTAACCTTTTGGACCAATGCTTTCTCAGATTATATGTTCTTGCAAATGACTGACCATCTTTTGGAGAGTTTAAGACAGCTTCTTTTTTTTTTTTTTTTTTTTTTTTTTTTTTTTTTTTTTTTTTTTTTGAGGCAGAGTCTGGCTCTGTCGCCCAGTCTGGAGTGCAGTGGCCTGATCTCCACTCACTGCAAGTTCAGCATCCTGAATTCAGGCCATTCTCCTGCCTCATCCTCCCGAGTAGCTGGGACTACAGGCACCCACCACCACACCCCGCTAATTTTTTGTACTTTTAGTCGATACGGGATTTCACCATGCTAGCCAGGATGATCGCGAGCTCCTGACCTCGTGATCCGCCCGTCTGGACCTCCCAAAGTGCTGAGATTACAGGCGTGAGCCACCGAGCCCGGCCAAGACTGCTTCTTTTTTTTTTTCTCGGCTCACTGCAAGCTCCGCCTCCTGGGTTCACACCATTCTCCTGCCTCAGCCTCCAGAGTAGCTGGGACTACAGGCGCCCGCCACCACACCCGGCTAATTTTTTGTATTTTTAGTTGAGACCGGGTTTCACCGTGTTAGCTAAGATGGAACACAGCTTCTTAAACTGTCTCCTAAACATGAAGATGCATTCTCCTGAACATTTTCATGTAAGTGTCTCAGTTTTGAGCAAGTGTTTCACTGTGCTTCATGGATCACTGCTTATGGATCCCTTGTCTGCCTCATAACCTTCATCTTGTAATGTTATAACTCATCAGTGTACTGTTAGTGTGATGCTCAGACATGGATAGAATTATTCTAGCATTTTGAGCAGTGATTCATGTAGGCAGTTTAAAATGAAGGCACTTGGATTTTGTGGAGCTGAGTCCTCATCCCGGCTCCCGGATAGCTCAAGGTATCCACGGCTATTTCAATGTCTTCACCTGTAAAAGGAGACAGTGAGGCTGGATAAGGCCTAGAATCACACATGTTTAGAGTTAGAGTGAATCTGAGAATATATAGAGTTTATAATACTGTCAGGCAGTTGTTTTCTTGAGTCAAAATGTAAGCATTGACGTTTATATATGCTGTCTTTATTTTGGGGATTTAAGCCACGTGTTTCTATTTGTTAACTTTTAACTTTTGATTCTGGCATGTATTACAATGGTAACCTTTTATCAGCTCTGTAGATATGAATTCTAGGTCCTTGAATTTTGTAGACATGAATTCTAGGCCTTGAGTAACTAATATAAATACTGAATAAGACATGACCAGAACACAGCACTGTAACACACCGCTGGAGTTCTCTTTTTAGGGATGATGGCCTAATAGAAATGAAGGTAGAATGAGCGTATTTATTTAACTACTTATTGTTTACCTCACTAAAATTTAACCAACATTTATCAAATACATCCTAAGAAATTTTATTAAATGTCTTACTGAATTAAATAAACCAAACTCATAACACATGATTTCTGTTGTCTGACATGGTATTGCCTATTGATAATCATCTTATTCTTAACTAAGCATTTAAAACATATTTGTTTAATAATTAAATCTAGAATTTTGTTGGGATCAGTATGAAACTTACTTATCATTCATGTGTGTTTTTTAAATGAGCAAGCATTAGTGTGTCTAGGCCTTTCCTTCTTCAAGATTCTCAGAGATTCATCTCAGTGGCTAATTTCCATGAGCTCTTAGTTATCTGCCCTTAATCTGTCCTCTCTTATCTTAATGTCTATCTTGGTCTCAAGGGTGGTTAGCTAGAATTAGTGAATTAAAAGGCCTTCAATTTATTTTCAAAGTAGTTTGATGCCAACTGTAACCCAATACAATACTGAATCCCTTCGAAACATATGCTGGGTTTTAGAATATATTTGTTTATTCAATCATCCATTTATCTGATCATTTAGGACCCAGTTTTTACCAGATACTATGTTCAGCACTAGGGTAGCAGATATGAAAGAGACAAAACATTCTTTCAGAGAGCAGATATGAAGTGCTTGATGGTGTTTTGTATAGGACCTGTGGGAAGGAAGAGGAGTGAGTACATAACGGTCCCTAAGAGAAGGAGGGGAGTTTGAGTAAGATTCTTTAGTGAGTCCTGAAGCATGGGTAAGAGTTCTCTAGAACCAGAAAGAGGCAAATGAAACAGTTTTTTGTAAGGTATAGAGTAAGAACAATGTATGAGATGTTTAAGGAACCACATGGAGTGTCTTGTGTGATAAAAAGAAAACCAATGACCACCAGAGAAAAAAGCAAAAGGACTTTTAAATGCCTGAGTCACAGTTTCAGGCAAAACACCCGAGGGAGACAATTGCCAGGAAATAACATCAAGAGGGTGCCTCTGAGCATTCAGATGGCGTCATGTTTAGCTCACTCTTCCCTTGTAGGGGGTATCACCTGACCAAAACCTTGAGGTAATCCTCTTACTAGAAGACCCATCTGAAGCTACCACACAAAAGATTAGAGGCTGATCTCCATTTGAAAGGTTTAGGCTGGCTTAGGTAAGAATTTAGTTAAGGTTTTTGCTTGGCATTTCCCAGGAATTTCTGAAACTTTCTATTTTTGTTATTCTTGCAATTTATGGAAACTGAACATTTCAATCCAGTGGAGAATAATAGATGTGGCCTCTATCTAGGTTTATTTTGCTAGTTAAGTTCCTAAAGCAACTTAATCCAAATTATTTTATTTTGTCCTTTCATTTTAAGAAAGAAAAGAAAGAACATGAAATGTAGCCATTTCTTTGATGAATCAAACAAGATTTAATATTTGATCATCAAATATAAGTGGTAAGTTTCTTGCTTTACCTGCTAATAAATGGCCATGGTCATATTGACCAAAAAAAGAAAAAAGAAAAAAAAAATTTACTGATCTAAATTTCAATAATTTACTAGACAGAAACCAGTCTTTTGCTGTGATTTTGCTCCTCAAATTGTCACAAGAATCCCTAAAGATTCTTCATGTGTTACCTCTGTGAACTGATCAGTGTATGAGTCAACGGCAGGCCTTGCTATCATTCCCTCTTGATTCCTGAGAAGAGGAGTAAGAAATTTCAGGTATAATTTGAGCTGGCACCTGAAACTTTTGCTGTATCTCTAGTTAGATTGAGGTATAGCTATTGCCAGATACACGTATACATATAGATACATACACATACAGAGAGAGACAGACAGACAGACAGACACAGAGACAAAGATATAATGTTTTGCATTTTATCCAATAGCTAATTTTTTTATAAGTTCATGGAACAGTTCAAAAAATTTATGATTCTTTGGACCAAAAAAAAACCAAAATCACCTTAAATTGAAAAGTAGACATTTTGTAAGACTCATTCCTTGATATAACGAATAATAAAGTAACCAACACATGAAGAAAACAGTCCTCAATAATAACCCTGGAACCAAAGAGTTAATGAAAAGGAAAATTCATACAAATCAATGCACAAGAAAAATACTTCATATAAAACATATGGACCATATCAAAAGCTATAATAAAGGTGAGAATACATAGTATAAAATTTGTTTGTTATAAAGAAGAAAATACAAAAGTTAAGAAAATATGTTTTTATCTTATATAATAATAATAAATAGCCCCTAGACAAAATAGTAGAGGGGAATTAATAAATGTGGTCGCTAAAATCAATGAAACAGAAAATTTCAAAAATTGTAGAAGGGACAAACAAATCAAATACCTGATTTAATAAATGACTAAGAAAATGAATACACAAAATTCAACTATTCAATTAAGGAAACAGAAAATAGGAATAAGACAAGCTAGAAAGAAGAAAAAAATATGACTACAGAGAGTAAATAGACTTAAAGAATTCTGAGACTATTACTATATGTGTAATTTGAAAGAAACAAATTTGATCACCTAGAGAAAATGGACGATTTCCTCAAAAAATATAAAAAATTGACCAAGAATAACTGGAAAATATGACTACACTAAATACTATGGAAGAATTTGGAGAGGTGATTCAAAATCTACCACTGAATAAAGCACCAGGACTAATTGGGATTTTCAGCAGGGTTTTATGTAGTCGGTGTTATTTTAAACTATTCTAGGCTAAAGGAAAGATCCACAGCCTCCAAGGAGTCAGCATAATGTTAATACTAAATTTAATTTTTAAGATATATCTATTATTATAGATAGAGATATTTTTAAATAGGTATTACCAAATAGAATTCAACAATACAAAAAGATCAAGTAGGATAAAAGAAAATCAAGTAGGATAATACTACGAAGTCAAGGTGGATTCATGTTAAGAAATTATATATATCAACATAATACATCAGCCAATTAAAACATAAAAGTTAAATGATTATATCAGTAGATGCTGAAACTTTTGATAATACACAATATTCATTCCTAATAAGATCTTCAAGTAAAATAGGAATTGATGAAATATTTTTACTAAAACCCAATAGCAAATACTATTCTTAAAGAGGGCAAAACTAGATTAGAAATGAAATATGCAGAATTAAGACGTAAGGAGATAAAATTGCCATAACCATTACTTCACAAGAAAATTAAGTAACCCATGTAGTGCTAGAAAAAAGAGATAAACTACCTTTTTTTACTAATGAATTGACTCTATAGGTAGAAAATCTAAGAGACTTTAGAAGAAAAAAATTTTTTTCAATTAAAAAGAGAGTTTGAGTAATTGGTTAGATACCAGGGATATATTTAAAAAGGAGTAGATTTTGTTTATTTTAGCCTTAAACGTCTAGGAATGTAATGGGGAATATTCCATTAATATAAGTCGTAAAAGCAATAAGAATTTTGGAAAAATATGAATAAGAAAGGGGCAAGATGTATACAAACAAAATCAAAGGACGTAAAATAAAATCTAAATGAATGCATGTAGATACCATTTTCTTTAAAGTGGTAACTTTAAAAGTTCAGTAATTCAAAATTAATATGTAAATTTAATGCAATGCAAATAGGAATTCCACCATGCTTTATATTTTGTCTTGAAGTTGGTAAAATTTCTTAAACTTTATGTGAACAAGTAAATAACTAAAAATAGTCAAAAATTTTTTGAGAAGGAGAAATTTAGTAAGGGTGAACTTGCTTTACCAGACATCGTAACATTCTATAATATCACAGTAACAAAATAAATATTGCATCATGTATAATAAAGATAGATGGACTAAACCTGAGAATCTAGAAACTGACCCTGAAGTTATGTGAAGTTAATTTAATAAATTTTGTATTTTTACTCAGTTATTCAGTTGAAAGGATGGATTATTCCATAGATGTATTGGCACTACTGACTCTATCCATGTGAAAACTATTTTATACCCTATATAAAAATAAATGCTAGATAGATGAAGGATTTATATAAAGATCAAAACAAAGCAATAAATACTTTGCATTTGTGTAATCCAGGGTTAAGGGTATCTCTAACCAAGATTTGAAACCCAGGGACTGGAAAGTAAAAGATAGGCATATTAGACATATAAAACTTAAATGTTTCGGTGGTAAAGAGCTGTAATCAAAATCAATTAAGAATAATATTTCTGATCAAATATAATTAATAGGTGACCAGTTAACATTTGTACTTTCCAGAGAGTTTTTTAAAACTAAGAAAAGACAACTCAATTTTTGAAAATGGACAAAATACTTGAATAGGCAGCTCACTAAAGAGAGAAATTCTAATGCTAATAAACAGTATAAGGTTCAGATTCACTGGTAGTCAGTGATATGTAATCTAAAGCAATTATGAGATTTGGCTTTACCCCCATTAGCCTGCCACCTGTTGCTGGGTGTGATTCAAGGGCAAAGGCATTCCCATCCATTGCTGGTGATATGTGTAGAGCTACAGCCTCTTTTAGAAAGCAACTGGGTAATAGCTATTCAAAAATGAACAAAATGCATAATCTTTTTACCTAGAAATCACCTTCTTGAAAATCTGACTTATATAAATATATTACATGTATGTGATGGCCTTTAGTTTTTCAGGTGGTATAAAGCTTTAATACAACTCCTAACACAAATTCTGTTAAATTCAAACATTTGCTGAGTTCCCAGAACAGTGCTCACGTGGAGTTGGCACACGAATGTTATAACATAGTATTACTTGTTAGATATACAAAAAACAAACCATACAGAGTTTTTGCCAATGTGGAATATAATGTTTTGTATGGGAAGAAAACAAACTGAGTGGCTGTCATTAACAGGAAAACACCTGAATACATTATGGAACATTTATATTATAGAGTATTATAGAACTACTCAATAAATTAGGATTCGGCTGCACAATCTAAATTGATATATAGAATGTGATGTTGAGGGATAAAATAAAAATGCAGAAAAATGTATATAATATAACCAATTTTTAAAACAAAAGAAATTAAAATACTGATTGTGCATGTATGCCTGTGTGCATCTAGTGTAACCTATGATTACATAAGTTTGGAGAAAAAATTTGGAAAAATACTTATAAACTTAAAAGTTAATAACAAAAGTCTGGCATCCAGAGAAGGGGTAAAAGAAATTAAAAAGTGAGAGAAGAGTATGATTTATTGTCTTACTTCAGAACTTACATTATATTATACATATTCTTTATATTTTAAAAACATTTTACCTTCATGAATTTTGTATTTGTTTTATATTTATAAACTTAAATTTATAAATTTTATATTCATAATATATAGGTGTAAATATATATCACATTACATACATAGATACATGCATTGCATATGTTCCTGTGCCCGTGTCAAGTCTTGCAAAGAAAACATTTTAAAATCTGTCCTAAAATGTATGTTTTATATATTTAAGGATTTATATAAAATTACATATATATTTTAGGTAATTTTTTAATTTCAGGAAAAGCACAAGATAAATGCATTAAAGATAGGAAAAGCAGCAAAGTAGCTGCTACCATAATACACAAATGAAATGACTGAGGATTGTGACAAACAATGCCAGGATGTCATAATGGCATCATTGTTGCCATCATGACAATGACAATGTGAGGATAATGGTGGAAGCAGCAGCAATTTAAGAACAAAAATGAAGATACAGAAAGAAAAAAAGGGGGAAGGAAGAATTCTTCTGTTCTGATGCGTTGGTCTATTTGTCTACATTTTTTCTTCAGACAGAGTCTCATTCTGTCACCCAGGCTGAAGTGCAGTGGTGCAATCTCAGCTCACTGCTACCTCTGCCTCCCAGGCCAAGCGATTCTCCTGCCTCAGCCTTCCGAGTAGCTGGGATTACAGGCACCCTCCTCTGCCATGCCTGGTTAATTTTCTTTTTATTATTATTATTATACTTTAAGTTCTAGGGTACATGTACACAACATGCAGGTTTGTTACATATGTATACATGTGCCACGTTGGTGCGCTGCACCCATTAACTCGCCATTTACATTAGGTATATCTCCTAATGCTATCCCTATGCCCTTCCCCCACCCCATGACAGGCCCCGGTGTGTGATGTTCCCCACCCTGTGTCCAAGTGTTCTCATTGTTCAATTCCCACCTATGAGTGAGAACATGCGGTGTTTGGTTTTCTGTCCTTGTGATAGTTTGCTCAGAATGAAGGACATGAAGTCATCCTTTTTTATGGCTGCATAGTATTCCATGGTATATATGTGCCCCATTTTCTTAATCCAGTCTATCACTGATGGACATTTGGGTTGGTTCCAAGTCTTTGCTATTGTGAATAGTGCCACAATAAACATACATGCTCATGTGTCTTTATAGAAGCATGATTTATAATCCTTTGGGTATATACCCAGTAATGGGATGGCTGGGTCAAATGATATTTCTAGTTCTAGATGCTTGAGGAATCACCACACTGTCTTCCACAATGGTTGAACTAATTTACACTGCCACCAACAGTGTAAAAGTGTTCCTATTTCTCCATATCCTCTCCAGCACCTGTTGTTTCCTGACTTTTTAATGATTGCCATTCTAACTGGTGTGAGATGGTATCTCATTGTGGTTTTGATTTGCGTTTCTCTGATGGCCAGTGATGATGAGCATTTTTTCATGTGTCTGTTGGCTGCATAAATGTCTTCTTTTGAGAAGTGTCTGTTCATATCCTTTGCCCACTTTTTGATGGGGTTGTTTGTTTTTTTCTTGTAAATTTGTTTAAGTTCTTTGTAGATTCTGGATATTAGCCCTTTGTCAGATGAGTAGATTGCAAAAATTTTCTCCCATTCTGTAGGTTGCCTGTTCACTCTGATGGTAGTTTCTTTTGCTGTGCAGAAGCTCTTTAGTTTAATTAGATCCCATTTGTCAATTTTGGCTTTTGTTGCCATTGCTTTTGGTGTATTAGACATGAAGTCCTTGCCCATGCCTATGTCCTGAATGGTATTGCCTAGGTTTTCTTCTAGGACTTTTATGGTTTTAGGTCTGACATTTAAGTCTTTAATCCATCTTGAATTAATTTTTGTATAAGGAGTAAGGAAAGGATCCAGTTTCAGCTTTCTACATACAGCTAGCCAGTTTTCCCAGCACCATTTATTAAATAGGGAATCCTTTCCCATTTCTTGTTTTTGTCAGGTTTGTCAAAGATCAGATGGTTGTAGATGTGTGGTATTATTTCCGAGGCCTCTGTTCTGTTCCATTGGTCTATATCTCTGTTTTGGTACTAGTACCATGCTGTTTTGGTTACTGTAGCCTTGTAGTATAGTTTGAAGTCAGGTAGCATGACGCCTCTAGCTTTGTTCTTTTGGCTTAGGATTGTCTTGGCAATGTAGGCTCTTTTTTGGTTCCATATGAACTTTAAAGTAGTTTTTTCCAATTCTGTGAAGAAAGTCATTGGTAGCTTGATGGGGATGGCATTGACTCTATAAATTACCTTGTTGCCCAGCTAGTTTTCATATTTCTAGTAGAGACAGGGTTTTACTGTGTTGGCCTTGAACTCCTGACTTCGTGATCCACCCACCTCAGCCTGCCAAAGTGCGGGATTACAGGCGTTAGCCACCATGCCTGCCCTACACTTTTAACAATACAATATTGCCAAAATATTATAGCTGATGTTTATAGTGAGTATTTAGTAGGGAAAATTCCTCACCAGGCTCTTTAAGATTATCTTAGGTATCCTAGAACCTTGGTGTTTTTGTATCAAGTTTAAAATCAACATGCCAATTTCCACACTTACATACACACAACTTGCTGAGATTTTCAATGAATATTATTTCAATTTATAGATGTTTGGGAGGAATTTACCTTGTAATAGTATAGAGTCATCCAATCCATAATATATCTATTTATTTAGGTTTTCTTTGTTGCCTGTAAGTAATGTATTTTAATTTTCACTGTAGAGTTCTTACATAATTTTTGTTAGATTTATTACTAGGTATTTGATGTTTTGATGCTATTTTGCATACTTTTAAATTTTAACTTCCAATTGCTTCTGGTATATTAAAATACATTGATTATTGTTTATTGACCTGTGTCCAGCCACCTTGCTTTATTAACTAATTAATTCTAATAGTTCACAGACTACCATGCCATTTGTGAATAAAGTTCTACTTCTCCTTTACAAATCTTATTTCTTGGATTTTTTTTTTCTTGCCATATTTTACTGACTAGGACCTCCATTACAATATTGAAAAGAAGTGGTTATAGTATACATTCTTGTACTTTTTCTAAATTCAAGGGGAAACAATTCAATATTTCATCATTAAGTATGCTGTAGGCTTTTGTAGAGACCCTTTCTCAGAATAAGAATATTGAGAATATAATTTGCTGAATTTTCTTTGAATACTATTCAAATATTGAACTTTAAAAATGCTTTTTCAACATCTGATGAGATGGTAATACAATTTTCTTTCTATTCTGTTAAGGTGGTGAATTATAATGATTGATTTTCAAATGCTAAACTACCCTTGGATTCCTACAATAAAATTCATTTGTTAAGAATGCATAATTTTTTTGTATATAAGTGGATTCAATTTGCTACTATCATGATTAGGATTTTTGCATCTATGTTTATAAAAATTTAAGAATTTTTTTCTGGTAATTTTCTTGTCAAACTTGGGTATCAGAGTTATGCTAGGATCATAAAATAAGTTGAATACTGAAGAACCTCTTTTCCTGTTTCCTGAAGGAGTATGTGTAATATCTGCATTAATTTTTCCTGAAGTGTTTTTAAGAATTCACCAAAAAGCCACAGGATCTGAAGGTTTCTTTGTTAAAGAGTTTACGTTATGGGTTTAATTATTTTATTTGATTGCTTTGTTTCTGTTTCTCCTGAAAATTTGAAATTTTTGCTCCCGTGGTTGTATTTATAATGAGAACTACATAAAATATAATGAAGTTTCTATTTTTGCAGACAGTATCTATTGATTTCCTTCCCTAGAATGGCTGAATTAACGTATTTCCACTTCTTCCATCCCTGCCACTCTCTGATGTCAATGAATGATACGTTTTTAGTTTTACCTCGGTATTGTTAATATGCTTATCTTTGTTACTTTTGGTTTCAAAGTCAACTTAGGTTGATTTTAAAGACAATCTTTTAACACCTCACTACAAAAATAATGGACTTAGACTATTCATCATTGCCACCCTCTTTCCTCTCCCTCCTTCTAATTTTTGTCAGATATATAATTTCAGCATTTTTTGGTATTCATAATATTTACATCCTGTTCTTAAATCGCAAGCCCTAATTTTTCTCTTAATTTTAGTCTCGTAGCTAAATGAAACCTATGTTCATTGTCAATCTTTTGCCTGAAGTTTCTGTATCATTCTCTTCGTTAGCTGATGTTTGCCTCCTAGTTTTTTCACAAAACGTTAATGAGAAAGATACATGCGAAGGACATGGAAGTCCCCCAAACTTTGCTTTCACTTTATACTTTAATGACAATTTAGCTGTGTTTATAGCTCTTGAAAGATTGTTTGTTTCCTTGGGGACATTTTAGCCATTAGTCTTCTATCATTGAGTGTTTGAATGTTGCTCGCGTGTTATCTGAGATTAGCCAGCCTAAAACCTATTTCCATAGGAGACTGATAATTTTCTTCATTTTAAAGAGAGAATCAATGCAAATACAATAACCGAATGTGTAATTTAAGAGCTACAATTAAGAACTGGTAACATTTGAAGGGGAAAAAATTAAGTTGAATATGGGTAGGTACAAAATGTCTCCCTACCCACTTGTAGTTGGGATCAGAATATAAAGTACACCTCAAAACATGTCTTTTAGGGGAAGAATTGTTTCCTTGGGTAAGACAAAACTTGAAACTGAATTCCTCACTATTGAAATTTTCATAGTACAAGGTTAAAAACGGTATTCAGTATGAGTTTTGTTGTGTGGGATGGTTTTGGAATCTTTAACTGAATGATTCCATTTGTTTAAGGAGTGAGGTTCTAACTTTCAGAGGAAGAGACTTTAAGGGAGTCAGTTGAAAATGACTAATGCCAAACATGAAAGCAGCATCATCATTTTTTTACTCATTCCTTGGAAGAGAAACATCCTTACTGCCATCCAGAGGTATAGTCCAATGATGAGTTCAGCAGCATTAGCAAAGGGGACGAAGGATGAGAGATGACTCAGAGACTTTTCAGTCAGGTCTATTGAAGAGATAGCTTAATGAGGAAAATTAGGACCACTTTAAAATAAGTATCAAGAGTGGAAACTAGAGACAGGGTAATAAGGAGATAGGACTTCTAAAAAAAAAAAGTAGCTGAGTATAAATGCAAACAGCCAGGACTCTGGAACCTAAGTTCCCCTCACCGTTGCTGAATGTTTTCAAAAATTCCTTAAATTTCTATTTCTTTGTCTAAAACACTGTGAAAATTTTACTTATTTCAAAACTTTGCTCAAAACTGTCTCTCCTGAGAGTCTTTGAAAGTTTAGGCCATTTAAAAATGCAAATTATTAATTTTACTGAGTTAATAGCCATTATGGTCTAGTAGTGTGTGTAATATGTATCAGGGGACATCTTAAAATGCATATTATCATAAAATGCATATTTAAGAACTTTCCACCTACGTAAATTGAATTTAATAGACTATAACAAGTCTAGTGGGCCCATTAGGGTCTTCGGAAAATACAGTTCAGGGCCTTGTTAAAACATATATTCTTCATGTCATATTCTACTTAAGGAGCTTGCTTCAGTAACCTAGAATTTGAATATGTTTGTCTTGCTTAGTTATGAAAAATGAAAATAAAGAAGTCTTTCTTTTCCAGTAAGACAGTCTACAAAGTCAGGAAGAAAGCAAATTTCGCCCCTAATTGCATTGTTTTTAGTTTCAAATAACATACATAGAAAAGTGTCAATTAAAAATAATAGCCGCCATAAAATGTTAAATGACTTACACATTATATATATATACACACACACACGCACACAAATATATATATATTAATCGTCCTTTTATAAGTCAAAAATGTGAGGGATTATATGTTTCAGTTTAAGCTGAGGTTATTGATTGTTAGTTACCAGTGGATATACTTTAATGGGAAGCATTGGGTATAAATGATGTCCAGTGTTTCTCATAACATGGTCTGAAAAACCACCTACATCACAATCTCATGGGTGCTTAAAATGCCTGTTTCTGAGCCTCGTTCCTGATCCCCTGGATCAGAAGTCTAGGCATGTGCCTTGGGAATTTGCATTTTAATAAACTCCCTTAGAGATCATTGCATAACAACTAAAGTTTGAGAGCAGTTATTTTAATCTACAAACCTATACACATAATGTACTAAATATGTGAAGCCCTATCTAGAATGAACTCTGCTCTCTGGGCATATATACTTTGACTGCAAAGTTTATACTACAATTCCTTAAACTTTCTTCAAGGAATGCTTATTTTAAAACCAGTCCTGGTCTTCACTGCCCAACTTGGTCTTATTTAGGAAGCCACTGAGCTTTCTGGTTCTTAACACTGAGACATGGAGCTCTAACTTTGTAGCTGCAATTGGAAAATGTATTAATAAGCTATTTGAGTGTAATTGCCCATTAGAAATTCTATTTCTAAGATTTTGGATACTTTTTGTGTTTTGTTTTGTTTTGTGTTGTGTTGTTTGAGATAGTCTCACTCTGTCACCCAGGCTGGAGTGCAGCAGAGAGAACACAGCTCACTGCAGCCTTGACCTCCTGGGCTCAAGAGATCCTCCCACCTCAGCCTCCCAAGTAGCTGGGACTATAGGCACGACTTTTGATATTCCTTAAAAATCTGGGTTTTTTTTTGTTCAAAATCAAGAGGCACCATCCCAAAGGTGTCCACTGAAGGTCTATGAATATTCAGCAATGATAACTGACTCTTATCTGTAGCACATCACTAGCTACACCAACACAAAACAAAACACAGAGAAACAAAATCCCTCTGTCATGTTCGTTTATACTATAGTCTTCCTCAAAGTGGAATTATAAAAAATGGAATTTTATTATTTACTAATAACTCTATGTCTAAATTTGTTTTTCCTGTTTTCTCATTTTACAAGTGCAAACATTATCCTCTTGACTCAGTGAAAATTAGACTTACCGTTGACCCAGACATAAGGCTATATTGAAGGAAAATTGTTCATTGGCTACTGAGAAGGATCAACTCTGATAGCTGAAATAAATTTAAAACAAATCTCACACTAGAGACTTGAAAGTCCTTAAAACGATTGCCTGATTTCACAAACAACACTGTGTTTTTAACATATAGAATCAGCTAGAGGTCCTTATGTGCTTGTGAAATTTTCCAAATGTGAAAGACAAGCACCACCATTTGTATCACAGCTCTTTCTTTCACTGGCTTCTAAGACTTGAATCTAACAAAATGCCTCCCAGCTGTGCTTAACTGCCTTGTGGGGTTGGTTCTTGATTGTTGGTAAGGATTCCCTGCCGTGCTTACTTAGGAGCACCCTAACATTCTTCCTTCTCCTGGAGAGAACCCCTAATGGAATAGAGTTCTTAATACCAGAAAATTGCCTATAAAATTTACTCAAGTAGTTGCAGTAAAGGGGAGGTGTGAAAAGTTTAGAATTAAGTATGAACATCTAGTTCTGACATGGGAGGAATAAACTGAGTACAGCATGTAAGAAACATAATTATTTGGACCCTTAAAGCTTTAAACCAAATATTCTAACTCATATAGGTTCTGGAAAAGACTCAAAAATGGTTCACTATTGACTCTGCTGTAAGAAACAGATCTTTATTTTGGTTTTTAAAGAAGTTTTAAAAACCAAATTAGAAATGACTGAAATATGCAAAAGTGCAGCATTATTACCATTTTCTTTCCCCGTTCCTATATGTTCATTCTCAATTAACTGCAGCCTCATCAGTGGTTTACTAGACCAAAGGCAGTGAAAAGGTTACATGTCATTTCCTGTACTCCTCATATTGGCTAGATTTGACTACAAATTCAATAGTGAATTACACCACCACCATTATTCAAGTAATATAGGCCAAAAGATAACCATTGCTTAGTGTACCGTAGGATTTTGTGTGAATATCTGAAAAGGGTCTTCTGTCCTCCACCATAAGTGGGCTTTTAATAGTTGGCTTTTCCCTATTAGCTCCCAGATGAGAAAGTAATAAAACAAATGATCGTTGCTACTGATAAATAAACGCTATACTGGAATCATTTGGGAAATCACTACTGCTTATGAAAAGACTTCTAGCACCTCTTATACCTTTCCATGTATCAGACAAGAAAGTTTACTGAGTTCTGTGCCAGATGCTCTGGGGGAATAAAAAGGAACTAGAAAACAACATCTATGTGTTAAGAGAAGAGACTGATAATACTGTTGGAGATTCAAAACAAACTTCTTCCCCTCCTCCCTCAGCAGTCTCAACTTGTCTTATCAGTTCAACCATCATCTCTCAAGAGGATGGTTCCTAAATCTATAACCTAAACCTGATTACTTTCCTGGAGTCTGGTCTACTTTACCTAACTACCAGACATCTCCTCCTGGATGTCCCATTTATTCCTTTGGTTCAGCGTGTCCAAAACAAAACCCTTCTGCTTTCCTTTCACATCTGCTTTTCTTCCTGCATTTACTCTTTTCTATTCGTGCTGATAACATCACCATCCTCCTGGGCTTTGCACAGGTCTGAAACCTGTAATTTTTATTAACTCTTGCTTCTCCCTATCTCTTCCTGTCACATCTCATTTCTCATAACTGCACTTCTTTTTTAGTCCCATGCATTTCCCTAAGTTCTGGCTTTCCTTGCCTTTGCCTAGATTGTTGGAATAACCTTCTAACTAAATTACATACCGCTAAGTTTTTTACCCAATAATTTTTTCCTGCATAACTAGCTCCATTACTCTCCAAAAAGCACAATGCCAGGATTCTACTCAAAAAGAGTCAGTGCCTCCTCAATGGCTAAAAGAACATGTCCAGACATCCCTAACTTGCCCTTCGTGGTCTTCTACAACCTAATTCTGCCTGCCTTTCCAATTTAATTTCACAGAATTTTCCTTTTTCGGAATCCTATGCTTTACCTAAAACAAGTAACTGTTAATCCATATATTTGTGCCTTTTCTTTTACCTTTCCCTTGTTCTAGAATAGCCTCCCCCTTATTTCTTTTGGTGTAGATCAAGTTTGTCCAAACCATGGCCCAGAATAGCTTTGAGTGCGACTCAACACAAATTCATAAACTTTCTTAAAACGTAATGAGATTTTACTTTTTTTTTTTTTTTTTTTAGCTCATCAGCTATTGTTAGTGTTAGTGTATTTAATGTGTGACCCAAGACAATTCTTGTTCCAGTGTGGCCCAGGGAAGCCACAAGATTGGAAACTGCTGATCTAGATCCTACCTAAAACATGGAAACTTGTTCAATAGCCACAGAAGTAGACTAAAATTTAAGAGCCGATTTCTACAACAGAACTGTCTAGGTGCAAACCTGGCTCTCCCACTTTTAAATGTCAAATTACTTTACCTTCCTCTACTTTAGTTTCCTCATCTGTAAAGCAAGGGAATAGTAGTACCTAATCCCTAGTGCTATGACGAGGTAAATGAGTTAAAGCTCTTAGAATAGTATTTCATGCCTTTAAGATCTTATATAAATGCTAGACTTCAATCGTGAATGAGTAATTTTTGCCTTCATTTCTAGAGCTTTATCTTGTTAAGAAAATTCTCATATACATATCAAAAAGCTTAATAATGAATGTGTACAAATGACATATCTCTGTATTTGTGAGCATGTGAAGTACCCACTTACAAAGACCCTGGTCCTAGGCATAATAAAAAATTGTTAGTATGGGAAATTTCAAATACACACAAAAGTGTGCAGAATAGAATATTGAACACCTGATATACTTCAGCTGTGTTCAGTTCACAGCCAATCTTGTTTCACCTAGACTCCATCTTGTATTATTTTGAGAGGCAATCTCAGTCAGCATATGCTTCACCTATAAACAGTTCAGTCTGTATCTATAAATGATAAGGCTTTTGTTTTTACATAATCATTATTTCATTAAAATGCGTAAAATTTTTAAACATAATTTTTTAATATCATTAAGTAGTCATTTGGTGTTCAAATTTCCAATAGTATCATAAAATCATAATTTTCGTTAACAATTTGCTCTAGTCAGGATCCAAATAAGATACACACATTCTACTTGGTTGCAGCACTTTTGATCGTCTCTTGAGCTACAATTTTCCTCTCCCTCTCTGTCATTTTGTTTGTTTTTATTACATTATTTGTTAAAGAATCAGGGTTGTTTGTCCTGAAGAACCTTCCATAGCTTGGATTTGCCAACTGCAGTTTCATGGTATAATTTAATATGTTTCTCTCTCCTATGTGTTTCTTTTAAAGGGTGGTTAGATCAGTTTAGGTGTGATGTTTTTAGCAAGACTACTTCATAAATTGTGTGGTGTTGTGTGCCAAGAGCCACATCATGTCTGGAAGTCTTTATTTTTGTGATGATAGCAGCCATTGATCATCAATATCTAGGCCAATTAATTCATTCAGGGTCACAAAATGGTGATTTCTTAAATATAATTTATTCAATTTTAACTTTTTCTTCCTTTTTCTGACTTCTATTTTAGGTTTGGGGGTACATGGCGGGTTTGTTACATGAGTAAATTGTATGTCACAGGGGTTTGGTGTACAGATTATTTTGTGACCTGGGTAATCAGCCTAACACCTGATAGATAGTTTTGTTATTCTCATCCTTCTCCCACTCTCTACCCTCAAGTAGACCTTGGTGTCTGTTATTCCCTTTTTTTGTGTCTATGTGTACTCAGTGCTTGGCTCCCACTTATAAGTGAGAATATGCAGTATTTGGTTTTATGTTCCTACATTAATTCACTTAGGATAATGGACTCTAGCTCCATCCATGTTGCTGCAAAGGGCATGATCTCATTCTTTTTTATAACTGTGTAGTATTGCATGGTGTGTATGTACCTAATTTTCTTTATCCAGTCCACTTGGATGGGCAGTTAGGTTGATTCCATGTCTTTGCTATTGTGAATAGTACTGTGATGAATATATGCATGCATGTGTCTTTATGACAGAATAATTTATATTCTTTTAAGTATATACCCAGTAATGAGATTGCTGGGTCTAATGGTAGTTTGTGTTAAGTTCTTTGAGAAATCTCCAAACTGCCTTTCACAGTGGCTGAAATAGTTTACATTCCTACCAGCAGTGTGTAAGCATTTCCTTTTATCTGTGACCTTGCCAACATTGTTATTTTTTGACATTTTAATAATAGCCATCGTGATTGGTGTGTGATGGTTCCTCGTTATAGTTTTGATTTACATCTCTTTGATGATGAGTGGTGTTGAGTATTTTTTCATATGCTTGGTGGCCTCATATACGTATTCTTTTAAGAAGTGTCCTGTTCATGCCTTTTGCCCTTTTTTAAGTGGGATTATTTGGTATTTACTTGTCCATTTGTTTACCTTTCTTATAGATTCTGGATCTTAGACTTTGTCAGATGCATGGTTTGTAAATATTTTCTCCCATTCTCTATGTTGTCTGTTGACTCTGTGGATAGTTTTTTGTTTGTTTGTTTTTTGCTTTGCAGAGGCTGTTTGGTTTAGTTAGATCATATTTGTCAATTTCTGTTTTTGTTACAATTGCTTTTGTCATCTTCATCATGAAATCTTTGCCAGGGCTGATGTCCACAATGGTATTTTCTAGGTTATCTTCCAGGGTTTTTATAGTTTTAAGTTTTACATTTAAATCTTTAATTCATCTTGAGTTTATTTTTATATATGGTGAAAGGAAAGGGTCTAGTTTCAATCTGCATATGGCTAGCCAGTTATGCCAGCATCATTAATTGAGTAAGTCCTTTCCCTATTGCTTGTTTCCGTCAGCCTTATCCTTATCAAAAATCAGATGGTTGTAGATTTGCATCTTTATTTCCGGGTTCTCTAACCTGTTCCATTGGTCTACGTGCTTGTTTTGTACCTGTGCCATGCTGAACTTGTAGTATAGTTTGAAGTCAGCAAGTGTGATGCCTCCAACTTTGTTCTTTTCGCCTAGGATTGCTTTGGCTACCAAGGCTCTTTTTGGGTTCCATATGAATTTTAGGTTTTTTTTTTTCTAATTCTGTGAAAAATGTCGTTAGTAGTTTCATTTTGCACTTGTATACAAGAACTTAAAGTTTTAAAAAGAAAAAAATGTTGATAGAAATAGTATTGAATCTGTAAATTGCTTTGGGCAACATGACTATATTAACAATATTGATTTTTCCTGTTCATGAGCATGGAATGTTTTTTCATTTGTCTGTGTCATCTCTAATTTCTTTCAGTAGTGTTTGGTAATTCTCATTGTAGAGATCTTTCACTTCCCTGGTTGGCCCTATTCCCAGGTATTTTATTCTTTTTGTTGCCACTCTGAATGGGATAGCGTTCTTGATTTGGCTCTCAGCTTGGACATTGTTGATGTATGGGAATGCTACTGATTTTTGTATGTTGATTTTGAATCCTGAAACTCTGCTGAAGTTGTTGCTCAGATCTAGGAGCATTTGGGCGGAGATTATGGGGTTTTCTAGGTATAAAATCGTATCTTCTGTGATGAGAGATAGTTTGACTTCTTCTATTTCTATTTGGATGTATTTTGTTTCTTTCTCTTGCCTGATTGCTCTGGCTAGGACTTCCAATACTGTGTTGAATGGGAGTGATGAGAAAGGGCATCCTTGTCTTGTTCTGGTTCTCAAGGAAAATGCTTCCAGCTTTTGCCCATTCTGTATAACGTTGGCTGTGGGGTGTTTTCATAGATGACTCATTATTTTGAGGTATGTTCCTTAAATGAAGGGAAGTTTAATTTTATTATAAATCTTTTCTTCAATTAAGATGATTATGTGGTTTTTGTGCTTAGTCCTGTTTATGTGATGAATCACATTTATTGATTTGCATAGGTTGAACCAACCTTGCTTCCCAGGAATAAAGCCTACTTGATCATGGATGATTAGCTTTTTGATGTGCTGTTGGATTTGGTTTGCTAATATTTTGTTGAGAATTTTTGCATCTATGTTCTTCAAGGATATTGACCTGAAATTTTCTTTAATTCTGTCTATGCCAGGTTTTGGTATCAGGATGATGCTGGCCTCTTAGGATGAGTTAGGGAGGGGTCCCTCCACCTTAGTTTTTTGAAGTAGCTTCAGTAAGATTGGTACCAACTCTTCTTTATTTGTCTAGTAGAATTTGGCTGTGGATCTACCTGGCCCAGGGCTTTTACTAGTTGATAAGGTTTTCATTACTGACTCCATTTCAGAACTGATTATTGGTCGGTTCAGGGTTTCAATTTCTTTCTGGTTCAATCTTGGGAGGTTGTATGTTTCTAGGAGTTTATCAATTTCTTCTAGATTTTCTAGTTTGTGTGCCTAGAGGTGTTTATAGTAGTCTCTGAGGGATTTTTGTATTTCTGTTGAGTCAGTGGTTATGTTCCTTTTGTCATTTCTGATTATGTTTATTTGGATCTTCTCACATTTTTTATTAGTCTAGCTAGTGGTCTATCAATCTTATTTATTCTTTGAAAAAGCCAGCTTTTGGTTTTGTTGATCTTTTGTATTTTTCTTTTGCATCTCAATTTCCTTTAGTTCATCTCTTATTTTGGTTATTTCTTGTCTTCTGCTAGTATTGGGGTTAGATTGCTCTTGTTTTTCAAGTTCCTCTAGGTGTGATGTTTGATTGTTAATTTGAGATTTTTCTAGCTTTATTATGTGGATATTTAGCACTATAAATTTTCCCCTTTACAAAAGTAAATGACATATATGGATAGTTTGTAAACATCTTCTCAGGCAGCAACTCAACATAATGTGGAGATAGAGTACAATGATATTATTAAGTCAAGTTTATCAATAAGGAATCTGAAGCTCCAAAAAGTTGTGATTTTAATAATCTTAAATTCCTAGCTCTTTTCATCTTGTTTACTCTAATTGAGAATTTTTTAGAAAGTTTATAGAAGTATTAATGCCCAAGCAAATAAAGAAGAAAATGCTCTAATCCATGTATCCTGGTCAAACAAGGAATGAGTTAAAGACAGCAATGAGAGTAGTGAGTCATTGGACCTAGTGGAGGTTTGCCTATGACGCTTGTGGAGAATTTCTTTCTAGATCTGTCATTCTCACTGGATTCCCAGGCAACAGCTGTGACAGACTAAATTGTCTCTCTCAGATGAGTATAAAATTTCATCTTCCTTCCTCATCAGCAAAATGAAATGAAATGGAGGATTTTGGAAATGGCCTGAAATATTATTGCAGACATTGCTATAATTTGGAAATTGTCACATGAGTACACAGAAGATTTGGCAGTTTCAAGAATTCATTCTGGATGTGGCACCAGTTCTAAATCAGTCTATTGAGACCATTATTTAAAATGCTGTCACTGTGTTTTACCCAAAATAATTCCTGATGATATTTTATTCAGGAGACATTTGTGGGAGATCTGCTGTGTGCCTCTGTCCGTTTGCATCTGAGAAGAGGCAGACCAGCCTAATGATTTTCAGAAATGAGCCTATGTTATCATCTCTGACCCTGCCCACGGTGTCCCCACCTCCTCAGACATCACCTTAGGCCTGGCTTCACCAAAGAGGCACCTTCTTGTTTTATCTCTCTACCCAGGACTTTTTATTCCTTCGTGGACTCCCTTCCTTTGAAAATCAAATGTTCTCTCTCTCACACACACACTCTCTCTTTCTTTCTAATCTAATCTAATTAGATCAGCTAATCTGAAAATAACTTGCCCCATTATTTGTCATTTGAAATGTAGTAGCCACAAGTTAAACAAGGTGGGAGGGTGAGTTGTGGCATGCCACTTTGCCAACATGTTCCATTGGGACCATTTCTATGGATGCATTAGTTTACTGCCAGGTGTTGGCATTTATATAAGTTATGGCAACAGTTCTATGAATGTCTCCTTTATCCCTATACCACAACATAGGTTTCTAAGAAGCCTGGAAATTCTGAGAGTATATTAGCCAATGTGAGTGATCACTATCTAATAGTGTATTTCCCAAAAGCCTCGCTTTCTAAAAGAGAGTCTTGAATTTTTGACTGTCATGCAAATGTCAGTTGGGTAGCTTTCCTGCCACAGCAATTAGCCAAGTTAACTAGGGAGCCAAGACAAGGATAACTTGATGATAGATGGTTTGATTTAAGTAAAACTGTTTGATTTTTTTTTTAACCAAAAGTATACTCTGGGTAAGTTAGCAAATCAAAGCAAAGACTATATCTTTCTATCTGGAATTCCAACAACCATCTAAATTCTTTAATTATACAGATAATTTTGCATTTAAAATTTTTGAAGTAGTGGACTGTCAACTAGATCTTGGAAATGGTTTGTGAAACGTCAATAAAAGTGTTTCTTGAAAGAAGATTTGATTCTTACATACAACATATGAACCAAATTAAATGTACAATCTATTGATATCTACATTTGTAGTTACTAAAGGGACTTGATATAAGCTGATTTTATAGAAGTTATTTTGTTAGATTAAGTCTGTTCTCTCCTTGGAGAAAGAACTTAATTAGGTGTATGTCACAAATGCAATTAGGTGAGTAATCTTGACCCTAATTCATTTAGTTGAAAGAATTACGAACAATTTGTGGCATAGCAAGTAGGTTTTTATCAAGACAGTCTTTTTGAGATCAGCTATTCAAAAAGCAGGGGCACTGGACTCTGAACACAAATTTGTTTCAAACTTTATCTCGATTCATCTTTGTGGCCTGATGAGGTCATCATTTTAAAATAATCTAGGTGAATATAATTTATAATACAGTACCTTACCTATGAATTCTTCTTTATCTCAGTATTGAAACAATACTATTCAGGTGGCTTTAGGAGTTATTTGCTTCTATCAATTAAAAATCTCAAAGGATAATAATAGAAAAAGACATACATTCAGACAGCTATAGAGGCAGATATGTGATTAGAATCGGACTTCCTGTTTACAAGCACTAGACTCAGGTCACTAGATCATAATTACAGCCTTATGCTTTGGCTTGGCAGTTTTGAAAAGCTCTTATTTTTCTTAGCCTTATATTTGACTGCCAGAGACATAGTTAATCATTTCTTTACCACTCATCATACAACAAAGCACTAAATTAGTATCTAGTGTTAAGATGGTAAGCTACAGGTATATTTAAGTTAGGAAAGAGTTTCTTATTTGGAAAAAAAATCATGTTTTGTAACTTCCTTTGTTTAACTAATTTATATAGGCAGGTTAGTAGTACACTATATAATTATTTTTAACTTTTAAATTTAAAACGTTTAGGCAAAGGAGTTTTGTCTAAAATAGTATTCCTTAGCTTACTGATTCTTAATAATTAATCAAACCAATATATTTTAATGATTTACATTACTGAAAAACTGTAATAGAAGCTTATTTAAAACCTTTAAAAATTGTAACATAAGCTTATTTAAAACCTTAAAATAGAGCCTGTAAAACAGTACATTCAGTGAAATCTAGTTTTATTCCTATTCTTCTACCTTGTTAGACTATATATAAAGACTTGTGTGTGTGTATATATGTACACATATATGTACACATACATGTGTGCACACATATATGTACATACATGTGTGCACATATATATGTACGTGTGTGTGTGTGTGTGTAGAGAGAGAGAGAGAGAACCAAAAGAGAGTCTAACAGAGTAGAAAAAGGAGAAGGAAGACTGGGAAACTTAATGCATATGTGGGGGATGTCAAATAAGCCCAGCAAAACAAAAAAGCCAAAGAAGCCTTGAGAAAGGACTGCAACATTGAATGCCTTCTCCAACCCACCCACAGATTGATCAGAAGTGGATGGAAGCCTTATGGGCTTGAGGTGCTATCACAGCTTCTGTTCAAACAACTGGACAATGATTAGGTTATTTGGACCCAGGGGTGATCCTAAGGAAGCCAGTTTAAAAATAAAAATAAGGAGAAAAATAGGCCGGGCATGGCGGCTCACGCCTGTAATCCCAGCAAAAGCTGACTCTGAGAGGATCAGGGTCTCAGATACTGAATTTAGCAAAGACATTACAGAAATATTATAAATATGTTCAAGGAATTAGAGAAAACTCTGTTCAAATAATTAAGTGAAAATATGATGACAATTACTCAACAAATAGAGAATCTCAATAGAGAAATAGACATCATAAAAAGAACCAAATGGAAATTCTAGAGTTTCAGAGTACAATAACCCAAATGAAAAATTTACTAGCTAGACTCACAGCAGATTTGAGGTGGCATAAGGAAAAATCAGTGAACTTAAATATGGATAAATTGAAATGATCTAAAAAAAGACAAGAAAGAAAAATAATAATGAAAAATGAACAGAGCCACAACATTCTGTCAGACAACATCAAGCATACCAACATGTATGTAATGGGAATCCCAGGAGGAAGGAAGAGAGAAATAAGTAAGAGAGAAGCAAGAGCCAAACACTTCTCAAATTTGATGACGACTATTAACTTATAGATAAAAATTTAGAGAACCCCAAGTAGGATAAACACAAAGAGAACTACATTTAAACACATTGTAACCAAACTGCTAAAAGACAAAACAAACAGTTAAAAGCAGTAACAGAAAAACAATTCACCATGTACATGAAAACATAATAAGAATATAGCAATTTCAGAAACAATGGAGACAAAAAGGCCTTAGAATGACATATTCAAAGTGCAAAAATAAAAAAGATTGTCAGCTATGAATTCTGTATTCAATGAAACTATCAAAGATAAAAGCAAAAATGAAGACATCTTGAAGTAACAAAATATAAAATGAATTCCTTGCTAGCATAAATGAACTATAAGAATTGCTAAAGAAGTCCCACATGCAAATACATTCTAACAGACAATAATTTTATTTTTTCCATCACAATTATTTTATTTATTTATTCATCTATTTTCCCCTTTCCCCCACAATTTGTTTTTGAATGTTTTCATTATTTCACATAGAATCTTTATCCATTTAGCCAGGCTTGGTGTCTCATGCCTGCAGTTCTAGCACTTTGGGAGGCCAAGGTGGGCGGATCACCTGAGATTAGGAGTTCGAGACCAGCCTGACCAATGGTGAAACCCCATCTCTAATAAAAATTTTTAAAAAATTAACCAAGCATGTTGGTGCATACCTGTAATCCCAGCAACTCAGGAGGCTGAGGCAGGAGAATTGCATGAACCGTGAGGTGGAGGTTGCAGTAAGCCGAGATCATGCCACTGCACTCTAGTCTGGGCGACAGAGCGAGACTCCCTCTCAAAAAAAAAAA
>NW_012109685.1:1027951-1029425 GCF_000951045.1 Mandrillus leucophaeus | reverse complement strand
GTGGTGATATCCCCTTTGTCTTTTTTTATTGTGTCTATTTAATTATTCTCTCTTTTCTTCTTTATTAGTCTAGCTAGTGGTCTATTGATGTCTTTTTTTTGTTTGTTTGTTCTCAAAAAAACAGCACTTGGATTCACTGATCTGGGAGGATTTTTTGTATCTCTATCTCCTTCAGTTCTGCTCTGATCTTTGTTATTTCTTGTCTTCTACTAGCTTTTGGATTAGTTTGCTCTTGCCTCTCTAGCTCTTCTAATTGTGATGTTAGGATGTCAATTTGAGATCTTTCTAGCTTTCTGATGTGGGCATTGAGTGTTATATAAATTTCCCTCTTAACACTGTTTTAGCTGTGTCCCATAGCTTCTGGTAAGTTGTCTCTTTGTTCTTATTGGTTTCAAAGAACTTCTTGATTTCTGCCTTAAATTCATTATTTACCCAGAAGTCATTCAGAGGAGGTTGTTCAATATCCATGTAATTGTGTGGTTTTGAGTTTCTTAATCCTGAGTTCTAATTTGTTTGCCCTGAGAGACTGTTTGTTATAATTTCAGTTCTTTTGTATTTGCTGAGGAGTGTTTTGCTTCCAATTATTTGGTCGATTTTAGAATAAGTGCCATGTGGCACTGAGAAGAATGTATATTCTGTTGATTTGGGGTGGGGAGTTCTATAGATATCTATTAGGTCCACTTGATCCAGAGCTGAGTTCTAGTCCTGAGTATCCTTGTTAATTTCCCTTTTTATCTGTCTAATATTGGCAGTGTGGTGTTAAAGTCTCCCACAATTATTGTGTGGGAGTCTAAGTCTTTTTTTGTATGTCTCTAAGAACTCATTTTATGAATCTGGGTGCTCCTGTATTGGGTGCGTATATATTTAGAATAGTTAGCTCTTCCTGTTAAACTGTTCCATTTGCCATTATGTAATGCCCTTCTTTGTCTTTTTTTTTTTAATCATTGTTGGTTTAAAGTCTGTTTTGTCAGAGACTAGGATTGCAACGCTTGCTTTTTGTTGCTTGTCATTTGCTTAGTAAATTTTCCTCCATCACTTTATTTTGAACCTATGTGTATCTTTGCATGTGAGATGGGTCTCCTGAATACAGCACACTGATGGGTCTTGACTCTTTATCCAATTTGCCAGTCTGTGTCTTTTACTTGGGGCATTTATCCCATTTACATTTAACATTAGTATTGTTATGTGTGAATTTAATTCCCTCATCATGATGCTATCTGGTTATTTTGTACACTAGTTGATGCAATTTCTTCATAGTGTCATTGACCTTTATATTTTGGTGTGTTTTTGCAGTGGCTGGTGCCAGATTTTCCTTTCCATATTCAGTGCTTCTTTCGGGAGCTCTTGCAAGGCAGACCTGGTGGTAACAAAATCCCTCAGCATTTGCTTGTCTGTAAAGGATTTTATTTCTCCTTCACTTATGAAACCTAGTTTGGCTGGATATGAAATTCTAGGTTGAAAATCCTTTTCTTTA
>NW_012109685.1:1025144-1027901 GCF_000951045.1 Mandrillus leucophaeus | reverse complement strand
TTGTTGGTTTAAAGTCTGTTTTGTCAGAGACTAGGATTGCAACGCTTGCTTTTTGTTGCTTGTCATTTGCTTAGTAAATTTTCCTCCATCACTTTATTTTGAACCTATGTGTATCTTTGCATGTGAGATGGGTCTCCTGAATACAGCACACTGATGGGTCTTGACTCTTTATCCAATTTGCCAGTCTGTGTCTTTTACTTGGGGCATTTATCCCATTTACATTTAACGTTAGTATTGTTATGTGTGAATTTATTTCCCTCATCATGATGCTATCTGGTTATTTTGTACACTAGTTGATGCAATTTCTTCATAGTGTCATTGACCTTTATATTTTGGTGTGTTTTTGCAGTGGCTGGTGCCAGATTTTCCTTTCCATATTCAGTGCTTCTTTCGGGAGCTCTTGCAAGGCAGACCTGGTGGTAACAAAATCCCTCAGCATTTGCTTGTCTGTAAAGGATTTTATTTCTCCTTCACTTATGAAACCTAGTTTGGCTGGATATGAAATTCTAGGTTGAAAATCCTTTTCTTTAGAAGTGTTGTATATTGGTCCCCATTCTCTTCTGGCTTGTAGAGTTTCTGCTGAAAGATCTGCTGTTAGTCTGATGGGCTCCCCTGTGTAGGTGATCTGGCCTTTCTCTCTGGCTGCCCTTAACATTTTTTTCCTTAATTTCAACCTTGGAGAATCTGATAATTAAGTGTCTTGGGGTTGATCTTTTTGAGGGGTACCTTAGTGGCATTCTCTGTATTTCCTGAATTTGCATGTTGCCCTGTCTTGCTAGGTTGAGGAAGTTCTCCTGGATAGTATTCTGAAGTGTGTTTTCCAGCTTGTTTCCATGCTCCTCATCTCCTTCAGGTACTCCAATCAATTGTAGGTTTGGCCTTTTTACAAAGTCCTATATTTCTTGGAGGCTTTGTTCATTCCATTTCATTCTTTTTCTCTAATCTTGTCTGCTTGCCTTATGTTAGCAAGGTGGTCTTCAAACTCTGAAATCTTTTCTTCCACTTCACAAAGCGTAATGCTTTGTGTATGTTTCATGAAGTACTATTGCTGTGCTTTTCATCTCCATCAGGTCATTTATGTTCCTCTCTAAACTGGTTATTCTAGTTATCAGCTCCTCAAACTTTTTATGAAGGTTTTTAGCTTGTTTGCATTGGGCTAAAACATGCTCCTTTAGCTCAGCATACTTTTTTATTATCCATCTTCTGAAGCCTACTTCTGTCAATTCTTCCATCTCATCCTTCATCCAGTTCTGCACCCTTGCTGGAGAGATGTTGCAATAATTTGGAGGAGAAGAGACACTCTGACCTTTTGAGTTTTCAGCATTTTTTTCATTGATTCTTTCTCATCTTCATGAGTTTGTCTAGTTTTGATCTCTGAGGATGCTGACCCTTGGATGGAATTTTTTTGGGACTTTTTGTTGTTGTTGTTGTTGATGCTGTTGTTGTTGCTTTCTGTTTGTTTGTTTTTCTTTCAGTGGTCAGGTATCTCTTCTTTAGGGCTGCTATGGTTTGCTGGGGGTTTACTTCAGGCCCTATTCATCTGGTTTGCTCCCACGCCTGGAGATGTCACTCAAGGAAGCTGGAGAACAGCAAAGATGGGTGTCTGCTCCTTCTTCTGGGGTCTCTGACCTCAAAGAGCACCAACCTGATGCCAGTAGGATTGCTCCTGTATAGGGTGTCTAACAACTCCTGTAGGAGGGTCTCACCCAGTTGGGTGGCACAGGGAACAGGACCTGTTTAATGAAGCACTTTGTCCCTTGGTGAAGGGGATGTGCTTTGCTAGGGGGAAACCTGCTTGTCTGGGCTGCCCAGATTCCTCAGAACTACTAAGAGGAAAGATTAAGTCTGCTGGTCCGCAGAGACTGTGGCCACCCGCCCCCACCCCAAGGGCTTATGCCCAGGGAGATCCGGATTCTGTCCCTGAGCCTCTGGCTGGAGTTGTTGGACTTCCTGCAGGGAAGCCCTGCCCAGTGAGGAAAGATGAGTCAAGGTCAGGCCTGAAGAGGCGCTCTGGCTTCAGTCTGCCACAGCTGGTGTGTTGGGCTTTGGGGGATACCTATTGGGACCAAGCCATTCAGTCTCCCTTCAAAAGCATGGCCTGGAGCTATAGAAATGGATGCCACCCTTCCCCGACCCAAGGAGCTTAGTGTGTTAGGCAGTTGTGAGCCCCAGTGCTGGCTGCTACCCCTTCCCCAAGGAGCTCAAACGGCTTAGACATTAAGCCACAGCTGTGGGGCTGGTTGCCTCTCCCTCTGGGAGCTCAGCAGGCTTAAGCAGATTCCAGCTGAGAGGCTGTTGAGAATCTGCACAGCGCCGGGGGTTGGGACCTTAGGCTTTGGTGGCGTGGGTTTGCGAGTTGTATTTTCCAATCCATGGTTTGCACAGTTCTGTGGAAAAAGCATGGTTTCCCTGGCTGGGCAGCATGCTCACTCACCACTCCCCTTGGCTGGGGAGTGAGGGCTCCCCTGGCTCTCACATGGGCTGCTGCACCACACTGCTCTTCCTTCCTCTCTAGGAATCATGCCAGTCGCCTAATCAGTTCTGATGAGAGAACCTGGATACCTCGGTTGCTGGTGAAGGATTCACGTGTTTATTATGGTTCTTTTCAATGGGAGCCTCTGATTGCCGTTGTTTCTAGTCAGCCATCTTGGCCCCAACCAAATTTTTTAATTTAAAACATTTAGATAGATGTCTATAATTGTATTTGTCATGTCATATATTTGCGTTTGTATAGTCATAGATATAAGACTATATTTG
>NW_012109685.1:1023397-1024598 GCF_000951045.1 Mandrillus leucophaeus | reverse complement strand
CTGGTCTCGAACTCCTGACCTCGTGATCCACCCACCCCGACCTCATAAAGTGCTGGGATTACAGGCATGAGCCACCGTGCCCAGCCTTCTTTTTTAATTTCTAAAATTAAAAAGGACAGGTATGGTGGCTCATACCTGTAATCCCAACACTTTGGGAGACCGAGGCAGAGGCCACTTGAACCCAGGAGTTCAAGACCAACCTAGGCATCAAGGTGAGACCCTTTCTCTACAATCTTTTATTTTTAAATAGCTAGATGTCATGGTGCAGGCCTGTGGTCCCAACTACTTGAGAGGCTTAAGCTGAAGGGTCACTTGAGTCCAGGAGGTCAAGGCTGCAGTGACCTGTGATAGTATCATTGCACTCCAGCCTGAGCAACAGAGTGACACCCTGTCTCACACACAAAAAATTTTTCATTACATTTAAAAACCTATTTAGAAACAGGGTCTCATTATAACAGACAATAATTTGAATTCAGAGAAAGGGATGGAATGAAGGAATAAAGAGCACTGGAATTTGTAAATATATTGGGTCAGTGTAAAGTATTCTACGTCGCCATCAACAACAAAGCACTAAATTAGTATCTAATGTAAACTCTGTTAAGATGGTAAACTACAGGTATCTTTAAGTTAAAAAAGAATTTCTTATTCGGAAAAGAAGAGTTATGTTGTGTAACTTCCTTTGTTTAACTAATTTATATATGTAGGTTAGTAGTACACTATATACGTATTTTTTTATTTTAAAATTTATTTTTAAATTAGTTCCAGTATACTTGTACAGTCCAGAATGTAGAGGTTTGTTACATAGGTATACGTGTGTCAAGGTGGTTTGCTGCACCTACTGACCCTTTCTTTAATTTTCCTCCCCTCACTCCCAATCCCCCAACAGCCCCTGGCCCTGGTGTGTGTTGTTCACCTCCCTGTGTCCATTGTTCTCATTGTTCATCTCCCACTTAGGAGTGAGAACATGCAGTGTTTGGTTTTCTGTTCCTGTGTTAGTTTGCTGAGAATGATGATTTCCAGCTTCATCCATGTTCCTGCAAAGGACATGATCTCACTCCTTTTTGTGGCTGCATAGTATTCCATGGTGTATATGTACCACATTTTCTTTATTCAGTCTACCATTGATGGGCATTTGGGTTGGTTCCAAGTCTTTGCTATTGTAAATAGTGCTGCAGTAAACATACATGTGCATGTGTCTTTA
>NW_012109685.1:1021997-1023347 GCF_000951045.1 Mandrillus leucophaeus | reverse complement strand
CTTTAATTTTCCTCCCCTCACTCCCAATCCCCCAACAGCCCCTGGCCCTGGTGTGTGTTGTTCACCTCCCTGTGTCCATTGTTCTCATTGTTCATCTCCCACTTAGGAGTGAGAACATGCAGTGTTTGGTTTTCTGTTCCTGTGTTAGTTTGCTGAGAATGATGATTTCCAGCTTCATCCATGTTCCTGCAAAGGACATGATCTCACTCCTTTTTATGGCTGCATAGTATTCCATGGTGTATATGTACCACATTTTCTTTATTCAGTCTACCATTGATGGGCATTTGGGTTGGTTCCAAGTCTTTGCTATTGTAAATAGTGCTGCAGTAAACATACATGTGCATGTGTCTTTATGGCAGAATGATTTATATTCCTTTGGGTATATACCCAGTAATGGGATTGCTGGGTCAAATGGTATTTCTTGGTCTAGATCCTTGAGGAAATCCCACACTGTCTTTCGCAATGGCTGAACTAATTTACATTCCCACCAACAGTGTAAAAGCATTCCTATTTCTCCACAGCCTCACCAGCATCTGATGTTTCTTGACTTTTTAATAATTGTGATTCTGACTGGCATGAGATAGCACCTCATTGTGGTTTTGATTTGCAGTTCTTTAGTGATCAGTGATGTTGAGCTTTTTTCATGTTTGTTGGCCACATAAATGTCTTCTTTTGAGAAGTGTCCATTCATGTCCTTTGCCCACTTTTTGATGGGGTTGCTTGCTTTTTTTCTTGTAAATTTGTTTAAGTTCATTGTAAATTCTGGATACTAGACTTTTGTTACATGGGTAGATTGAAAAATTTTCTCCCATCTGTAGGTTGCCTGTTCACTCTGATGATAGTTTCTTTGACTGTGTGGAAGCTCTTTAGTATAATTAGATCCTATTTGTTAATTTTGGTTTCTGTTGCAATTGTTTTTGGCGTTTTCGTCATGAAGTCTTTGCCCATGCTTATGTCCTAAATGGTATTGCCTAAGTTTTCCTCTAGGGTTTTTATGGTTTTGGATTTTACATTTAAGTCTTTAATCCATCTTGAGTTAATTTTTGTATAAGGCGTAAGGAAGGGGTCCAATTTCAGTTTTCTGCATATGGCTAGCCAGTTTTCCCAGCATCATTTATTGTATAGGAGATTCTTTCCCCATTGCTTGTTTTTGTCAAGTTTGTCAAAGATCAGATGGTTGTACACGTGTGGTCTTATTTCTGAGGTCTCTGTTCTGTTCCATTAGTCTATATGTCCATTTTGGTACTAGTATCATGCTGTTTTGGTTACTGTAGCCTTGTAGTGTAGTTTGAAGTCAGGTAGCATGATGCCTCCAGCTTTGTTCTTTTTGCTTAGGATTGTCTTGGCTAT